>NC_043008.1:6227306-6237306 GCF_006345805.1 Octopus sinensis | reverse complement strand
TTCTGCCTCATATTCCTGAGTCTGCCATTTTTGTATGATGATACAGGTAAGTTCATTTGGAGTTCACCTATCTTATGATATAGATAACATACTTATCAGATTTCCTAAATAGAGGTCTTATAATGATATACATCAGTCATATTCAATGACATTTTTTCTGTTTTCTAACTCTATTATCTATGTTAAGCTATATGAACTTTTATACCAAAGTTTTCTTTTAAGTTCTGTGTGTTGTATATAAAACTAGCTATGAGGTAAGAATATACATATTTTTTTTATGCCATGTATCAGTCATTAGCACTTTCTGCCTTTGCTTTGACTTATATCATAGCCCCAAATAATTCATAATTTTATGCATATTTGTTGAGCACTTTTGGTAAAAACTGTATCTTTAAGAGTAATTATGGATTGCCTTGTGGAGAACATATGTGTATGTGTGCATATACGTACATATATGTGTGTGTATGTGCATATATACCTACATGTGTGTGTGTGTGTGGTGTGTGTGGATGTACATGAATATTTGTAAGGGAAAATATTTCTCATGAAATTGCATTATACTGACAGCCATCTCAAGATATAACTGAAGAGAACTTGAAGAGTAAAGTAAAAACTGACAACAGCTTGGACTAAGCTAAGCCACATATTCTTCTCTAAACATGAAACTTACATTGTTGTCTCCATTATCGTTGGATACTTTATACAAGTGGCACTCCATTGGTTACCATGACAACGATTCCAGTTGATCTGATCAAAGGAATAGCCACAGCATCCAAGTGCCTGAGCATTCAATAGACACACGTATCCTTAACAGAATGGGATAAGGCTGGCCCTTTTGAACATCAGGTACTACTTCTTTTTGGCAGCTGAGTTGGACTGGAGCAATGTGGAATAAAGTGCTTTGCTCAGAGACACAATGCATCATCAAGAATTGAACTCATGGCTTTGCACTCATGAGCCTAATACCCTAACCATTAAGCCATCCGCCTTCACTTTATGCTTTGTATAAAATATTCTTTTCTACTTCCACACAGCTACCCTAGGGCCTAATCAAAAATATTATCAACAGAATACATGAATGTATCAACATTTTTGAAAGCTGGAGTAACTGGAAATTTAAAGGGTCACTCTGAAATAACCATAACAATTATTTTCAGTGGATTCTTTGACATAAAAATATAAATGCTGTCGCAATTAATCATTAGAAGACTATCTATAGAAACAGGATCAATTTTCAGAAAAAAAAAAGTTTCAAAATGATTAATTCAAAGAATCTGTTTGCACATAGTGCATGCTAGGCATCTCCCACTTCCTTTCCGACCCCTTCAGCACATATCTCCTCCAATTAAAAATAAGCAAATAAATCATTTTGAGATTTAACCACGAGGAAATAGATCCACATAAAATTTCTATGACTAAGCTATTTATAAGTTATATAATGATGATGTTGATGATGTTGATGAATTCCAGTCCATTGTTGTAATGATTGATCAATGGATCACAATGATCCCGTCTTCAAGCTTCATGTCAATTCTATCTTCTGGTTAAAAGCCATTTACCAATTTTATTAATATTAATAACGCAATCCCCTTAAGGCTGTGAGCTGGTGGAATCATTAGCACACCAGACAAAATGCTTAACTGCATTTCATCTGTCTTTACATTCTGAGTTCAAATTCTGCTGAGGCCAACTTTGCTTTTCATCCTTTCAGGGTCGATAAGATAAGTACCAGTTGCATACTGGGGTTCAGTGTAATTAACTTATCCTCTCCCCCTAAACTTGCTAGTCTTGTGGCAAAATTCTAAACTATTATTAATACAATCCTTCACAGAATGATAAAATATTGTGTATAGGCGCAGGAGTGGCTGTGTGGTAAGTAGCTTGTTTACCAACCACATGGTTCTGGGTTCAGTCCCACTGCGTGGCACCTTGGGCAAGTGTCTTCTACTATAGCCTTGGGCCGACGAAAGCCTTGTGAGTGGATTTGGTAGACGGAAACTGAAAGAAGCCCATCGTATATATGTATATATATTTATGTGCGTGTATGTTTGTGTGTCTGTGTTTGTCCCCCTAGCATTGCTTGACAACCGATGCTGGTGTGTTTACGTCGCCGTCACTTAGCAGTTCGGTAAAAGAAACCGATAGAATAAGTGCTGGGCTTACAAAGAATAAGTCCCGGGGTCGAGTTGCTCGATTAAAGGTGGTGCTCCAGCATGGCCGCAGTCAAATGACTGAAACAAGTAAAAGAGTAAAAGAGTACACAACTGATACTTAATTTATCGCCCCCGAAAGGGTGAAAGGCAAAGTCGACCTCAGTGGAATTTGAACCCAGAACGACTGATGAAATACCACTAAGTGTTTCACTTGGCATGCTAACATTTCTTTTCTACTCTAGGCACAAGGCCTGAAATTTAATAATAATAATAATAATAATAATAATAATAATAATAATAATAATAATAATAATAATAATAATAATAATAATAATAATAATAATAATAATGATGATGGTTTCAAATTTCGCCACACAGGCAGCCATTTTGGGGGAGGGGATAAGTCGATTACATCGACCCAAGTGTTCAACTGGTACTTGCTTTATCGACCCTCCCCCCCCCCCCAAAAAAAGGATAAAAGGCAAAGTTGACCTCAGCAGAATTCGAACTCAGAACACAAAGACGGACGTAGTGCTGCGATGCATTTTCGCCTGGCATGCTAAAGTTTCTGCCAGCTCGCTACCATGATAACGATGACGACGACGATGATTATCATTAATATCATTATTATTATTATTATTATTATTATTATTATTATTATGTGTAATTTTTTTTTTTGGTTCTGGAGACCTTGAACATACAGCCTGAGTTTTATTTTCTCTCCTCGCTTTTGAGAGTAGTTATTAAATTTCAGTAAATTTGTGCTGGGAATTGTAATCCAAGTTGCATTCGATTCCCTTGCAGTTCAAGTTTGCACTTTGCCAAGAGGCTAAACGGGGGGTGCGGGGTGGGGTCAGCTTACAATGTTAAGAGTTATGTTTTGAGGTGAAAGAGAAACATCAACTAAAAGAGTCTCCGGGGATAATCTCCAGACATCCAATTTCTGCTAGATGTTCACCAATAATGTCTGTAAGAAATATTACAGACGCATTTTTACTTAAAGAGAAGCGAGTCAATAGCGATGGGGAAAGCTTTTCTATTTCTCTTCTCTCGAGCTTTATTTTCTCACTCTGTTGCTATTGATGTTGATGTTGTTGTTGTTGATGATGATGATGATGATGATGTTGTTGTTGATGATGATGTTATTGTTGTTGTTGTTGTTGTTGCTGCTGCTGCTGCTGCTTCTGCTGCTGCTACTTCTGTGGTTAGGGTTAGGTCCAGATCAGCGATTGACCTCTATTGATCCAATCTTTGTCCAAAGTTCTTTCCAGCCGTGTCTATCCTTTCTTTTTTTAGTCAGCATTTCCCTAACCCCACAACCTCCTGAGTCCCTTACACTTTTTAAGATGTTACACTACGAATCAAAGACCTGGCTGCTATTTTCAATTGAGCAAGTGACCATATAAGAGACACCACCATTAACTTGTTGTTGTTATTGCTGTTGCCGTGGTAACCAGTTTGATGGAAAAGATAAGGACCGAACCAAAGCTTTTTTTCTTGGTTCCTTTTTTTCTCAGTCAAGTGTAAATCCGTTTATGCTGTATTATCTATCACAGAATGTAATATATTCCAATATTTCCATATTGAATGGTTGAACTGTTCTTATATGGGTTTATTCTTCTCATCTGACTCTGCGTTCAGCTAGAAATATTCTTAGAATGCTGCTATTATGACTTAGGGTGAATTCCTCACTTAGCGAAATGAATAAATAAAAATGCAACAGGACTAGAATTAACTTTATTTCACCACCAGATCCAAGTGATCGAAATCCCCACCCCAGTACATTATTTCCTATTTTTATAAGGAAAATAGTGTATGGTTTTTTTTTTGCGTATTGCATCATTTTTACCAACATTATCTTTCTTTCATCAATTTCCATTTCTTCTGACTTATTTCTCATTTTTATCTCTATTTGGCTTCCTCGTCAATTTTCTTATATATATATATATTCTTTAGTATAACGAAAAAAAATATTCCTTTCAGTTAGATAACACGAGGATGACTTGAAGAGAAAAAGATGATGGAGGGACCAGGATGGGCAAGTGAAGGCAGCAGAAGTGTGCGTAGAGACAGTGATTGAGATGAAAGAGTGGTGGAGAGTGATGGAGATTAATGGCAGGGAACAATGGTAACTGTAGGTGTTGGGCGTTAAGAACAAGTGGATCTGAGAAATGGGAATGCTGATTGGCAGTATAGAAGAGGGAATGAGAACAACTACCTGTGAGCTGGCAGAAACGTTAGCATGCCAGGAAAAATGCTTAGCGGTATTTCGTCTGCCACTAGGTTCTGAGTTCAAATTCCGCCGAGGTCGACTTTGCCTTTCATCCTTCAGGGACAATAAATTAAGTACCAATTACGCACTGGGGTTGATGTAATCGACTTAATACCTATGTCTGTCCTTGTTTGTCCCCTCTGTGTTTAGCCCCTGGTGAGTAATAAAGAAACAGGTATTTCGTCTGCCGCTATGGTCTGAGTTCAAATTCCGCCAAGGTCGACTTTGCATTTCATCCTTTCAAGGTCAATAAATTAAGTATACCAGTTACGCACTGGGGTCGATATTATCGACTTAATCAGTTTGTCTGTCCTTGTTTGTCCCCTGTGGTTGTAGCCCCTTGTGGGTAGTAAAGAAATAAATAACAACTACCAGACACTGCTAACATTATGAATTCCATCAGTATAAGGAATGACTAGAAGAGATGGTATGTGGGTGGAGAGGTGGGGGATGGTAGGGAGGTGATTGACTGGGAGATGATGAGACAGTATCAATCAGGTTGGGTAGGGTGTAGCAGGGTCTAAACTTGCAAGAACATTTTGGGTGGGGGGGGTCCAAATTGTACGTCCCCCCCACACACACAACCAAATTGTACATCCCCACACACATGCACCCAAATTGTACACCCCCACATCCACCCAAATTATACATCCCACACACCCACACACACCCAAATTGTGCACCCCCACACCCACATTGTACACCCCCACACACACCCAAATTGTATATACTCCACACACACACCCAAATGTGTACATACCACACAACTTACATATACACACCCCCTCGCACACAAACACACACACACATCTCACAGATGCACACACACAAACACATGCGCAAACACACCCTCACACACTTCATATCCCCACACACATCTTACACACAAGCATATGCACATATACAAAAACATGTGCACACACACACACACGTACACACATGCACACACACACATGCATAAGTACCTCCTGATTTCCAGCTTGGATGATTGTCTCTAAATCATAACAATGCTGAAAGAGAACATTTTGGTTTTTTTTATGATTTTCTAATAAGGATTTCTTGCAATGCCTGAAGGTCGAAATGCAAAGTCGATCAAGCATTTCAAGCATAAGAATTCATTTGCAAGTGCCATGGGGCAATGGTTGTGGCCTAACCCTACCCTTTACTTGTATTATTTAATTTGTAACAGTAATAACATTGAAAATATGCGTAATCCTCCTCCTCCTCCTCCTCATCATCATCATCATTATCATCATTGTCCTCATCCTTTAATGTCCGTTTTCCATGCTGGCACGGGTTGGATGTTTTGATAGGAGCTGAACCAGCAGAAGGGCTCTCCAGGTTCCCTGTCTGTTTTGGCATGGTTTCTATGGCTGAATGCTCTTCTCAATGCCAACCACTTTACAGAATGTACCGGGTGCTTTAACACAGCACCCGACAAGGGTGCTTTTTACGCGGCACCAGCATCTACAAGGCTGTGAGATCAGGGATGCTCAGCTGGAGAGGGTTGCAGGGGACAAGCCTGTATGCAAGGACAACCACACTTTTACTTAGCTTGACATGTCTTTTCAAGCACAGCAAACCACTCAAAGTCTCAATCTCCTGTCATCCCCTCAGTGAATCCCAACATCTGTAGGTCCTTTCTCACCACGTTGTCCCTTGTCTTCTTAGGTCTACCCCTTCCACACGTTCCCTCTACAATAATAATATTTTTTTTTTTACTTGTTTCAGTCATTTGACCGCGGCCATGCTGGAGCACCGCCTTTAGTCGAGCAACTCGACCCCGGGACTTATTCTTTGTAAGCCCAGTACTTATTCTATCGGTCTCTTTTTGCCGAACCGCTAAGTAACGGGGACGTAAACACACCAGCATCGGTTGTCAAGCAATGCTAGGGGGACAAACACAGACACACAAACACGCATAATATACACATATATGACGGGCTTCTTTCAGTTTCCGTCTACCAAATCCACTCACAAGGCATTGGTCGGCCCGGGGCTATAGCAGAAGACACTTGCCCAAGATGCCACGCAGTGGGACTGAACCCGGAACCATGTGGTTGGTTAGCAAGCTACTTACCACACAGCCACTCCTGCGCCTATGTAAATATTATTCAAACTGAAGCATTGGCTGAAATCACATTAAGATCGTGGTTCTACTGATGATCCCCAGTAAGATCGAAACATTTAAATATGTATCTCCCATATTTGCTAATACAATAAAAATATTGCTTCAATTTAATATAATCTTCTATTTTCCAATGGGTTTCGTAAAAGCATATTTTTGCATTTTTAATATTTTTAATACAAGGTTTTCACTAAATTAACTTCAATTTCATTATTCTGAATTAATTATATTTCCTTAGTTTCCACTGTTTTTAAATGTTTGTCTTGCTTAAGTTTGCATATTAAGTTGTTGTTGAATTTAACCGCTGTTGCTTTTCACAGTTAATTAGCTACACTTAATGTAAATGGTGGGAAAGTGACGTGAGATTAGTGTCTGGTAAACTGTCACCGATGCATATGAAAGTAACGAGCCATGCATACAATCCTATGCACAACATAGCAACAGCTTTATATGTATACATATATGCATGTACAGACACACGTGCATATCAAGTGGGAAAAATCTCTAACAGGACAATGGGAGTAATTTACATGTGTGTGTGTGTGTGTGTGTGTGTGTGTGTTCATTTATCAATGTACGATTTATAGAATGGTATAAATTGTATATAAATTAGAATAAGTGCATTTTTATAAATTCTTTTATGCTTAAATTTACAACTAATCATTGTTGAATATAATAAACTCCATCGAAAATAAAATATGATATAGATTTTAGTTATTCTTTATTGTAATGCAAACTTAAGTCACTATAACTATGTAAATGGTATTTAGGCGGTGAGCTGGCAGAAACGTTAGCACGTCGGGCGAAATGCGTTACGTCTGCCGTTACGTTCTGAGTTCAAATTCCGCCGAGGTCGACTTTGCCTTTCATCCTTTCGGGGTCAATAAATTAAGTACCAGTTACGCACTGGGGTCGATGTAATCGACTTAATCCGTTTGTCTGTCCTTGATTGTCCTCTCTGTGTTTAGCCCTTTGTGGGTAGTAAAGAAATAGGTATTTAGGATTATGAATGGTTTATGGGGTGAGGTAAACTATGTACAGCAGTGCAGTTTGTGAGCAGGGGGGGGGGTAGCAATGATTTCAGTTATAAAATCAGCAGATACAGGTAGTAAAAACCTTCTCGAGTTATGCTGACCCACGAGGAATGGTTTCCCGATTTCCATGGCATGTATCTTCCCCCAAACCCACCCACCTGGATTGTAAGATTACTCATTTTTGCCGACCGAATGGACTTCAGCAATGTGAAATGAAGTGTTTTGCTCAAGAACAGGATGTGTTGCCCAGGCCAGGAATCGAAACTGCAATCTTACAATCACGAGTCCAACACTTAAGCAAACTAAGCCATGTGCCTCCACGTGCAGACACAGGATCCCTCAGGGATCAGTTCTCAGCAGTCCCTTGTTTATTGTAGTATTCCAAGCTATGATAGAAGTGTTGAAAACTGGCTGTTCATGGGGATTCTTTTAATAGAATCTGTTGAAAATTTGGAGAAGAAATTCCAGACATAGTAACAAACTCTAGAATTGAAGGCTCCCAAATTTACACTAAATTGGAAAGATGACAGGATTTTGACATATCCAAGGAAGTGATTGTGTTTTCCACAGAGAAAAGGAGGAGACAGAAACCCCAAGAGGTGAGCCTAGTGCAAACAAAAGGATAACAAGAGGTGTAATAGGTTTACGAGTAAGGTAACATCGAAGGTAGTTTTCATAAGTGGCAGGTGTGCACAGGGTCCTCTTCTCTCCCCCGTCCACTTCTATCGTATCCTAAACCCTTTCTTTCTCACTGCATGCCACTGTTCCTCTCCCTCTTCCCACTCTTTCTCGTTTTCTCCCTTTCTCTCTCCTCTCTCTCTCTCTCTCTCTCATTCTCTCTGTCCCCTCTCTTGGTATCAAGAGTGATGGTGACAACAATAACTGTTAACGCAGTAAATGGTTAATAAATGTAACTGAGGTAGTAAATTCTGTTGTGTCTGGGAAGAGTCATTTTCTTTTTGTGCCTTATAAGGTAACACACTCACCAGTAAAATTTCCACTTAGTCTTGACTATTGAAAAGGTTGCAAGACGCAACGAAAATTTTAGGAAAATATAAATAAGGAATAAGTGGAAATTTTACCGGTGTGTGTGTTATATTATAAGGCACAAAAAGAAGATGACTCTCCCCAGACACAACAGAATATGCTTCAACACACGAACTCATATAAAGAATCTTGCAAACCAAATCCAAAAAGGAAATACGAGGTAGTAAAATTATTGGAGAAGATAGTTTCGGAATTAAACAAGCTCCAGTCATTTGTCTCTTAATGTCTCTAAAATATTAACGTTAGAGAAAAGAAATTCAAATACATTTGTAATAACTGAGTCAGTAAATAGAATACTTTACAGTGCATGATTAGGCTTTTCACTGAAAAACAGAAATTAATTCCACAGAAATTAATTCCACAGAAATTAATTCCACCGAAAGTTTATCACTTATCTAAACATATTACTTTTCTGACAGTCTTCTTAAAATAAGTATTTATCTTATGGAATCTGAAGGAGATGGCTTACAAGTTCCAATCTTGTCTCATTGCATTTCACCTTTCAACTGCGCTAAGTCTGTAGATTACATACCAGTAATTCCCAAGGTTCATATCAACAGTTTTTATCTCCATGCATTTTATTGGAAGTAACATATATCTGAAAATCAACTCAATACATCTGGGAAAATTATTTTATTTTTATTTAGCAAACAAATATTTTCAGAGAAAATTGCAAATTCATGCAGTAGGCACAGCTGTGACTGTATGGGAAGAAACTTGCTTCCCAACCACAAGGTTCCAGGTTCAGTCCCACAGCATGGCACCTTGGGCAAGTGGCTTCTACTATAGCCTTGGGCTGACCAAAGCCTTGTGAGTGGATTTGGTGGACAGAAACCGAAAGAAAATTACTATTTGTAAATCTCACGAGAGATATTCAGCAACAGTACTTTGGAGTAAAGATTGTTTGTCAACATAACATGGCAGTCCTGGTTTAGGACGAATGTTGCTGTAATTTAGCCCCAGGAGACATTCTCTCCAGTTGGCTGTACGACACGATCTGTGTCCTTATAATTTCGAATAAGGGAATCTAGCACCCCCACTCAGTTCAAAACAATATCTGTGTATCGTGATTTCTGGCTTATTTCTATTCATCAGCACAGAATAATTGTTCGGCTAGAAGGTGGCACAGCCAAATTCGTATAGCCATTGCTTGACAACCGATGCTGGTGTATTTACATCACTGTAATTAGCAGTTTGGCAAAAGAACCAATAGAATAAGTACTAAGCTTACAAAGAATAAGTCCTGGGGTCAATTTGTTCAACTAAAAGGTGGTGCTCCAGCATGGCCATAGTCAAATGACTGAAACAAATAAAAAAAAAAATATACATTTATATCGGCACAGGAGTGGCTGTGTGGTAAGTAGCT
>NC_043008.1:6204806-6222306 GCF_006345805.1 Octopus sinensis | reverse complement strand
ACTGCAATCCTATGACCGCAAGTCTGTTGCCCTAACCACTGGGCCATTGCACCTCCACTTACAGAATTTAGTGATAGCTTTTCATGCTTTTTGTTGTTATTTTCTTATTTGTGCTAAAACAGCAACTGCATCTTAGTTTAATTGGTTTTCCTTGAAAGGAACCATATCACTTTCGTATAAATTCAAATTCTCTAAAACCTAACTCAATAATTCCATCTAAACAAATTAACCTGCACGTCCGCACAAGTCTATCTAAAGATTACAATTTCACAGGCCTTATATTCCATTATAATTTACAAATAATCTTTTATATTCAATGACATTGAATGAGTGCCTGGAAGTTGTAGGGAACCTTTGTAACATATTTTAAACTGATTTCCATAATCTACATTGCCAATGTTGTTGCAATAAAGAACCATTATTTCTTGAAAGTTAGCAGGATACATTCACTTCTTTACATTCAATATACGTGACTATTTATCACACTTATAAAGGACAAGTCATTATAACAATGAGTTCTCTCAACTAACTAAATGGCCGTGTTTGTTGGGGAAAAGGCTGTGTTTATTTGAATTGATCTTAGCATTATATTTACTACTAGTTCTTTTATTGAGTACCAGAGGTCATCTGAGAGGTAGGATTGACTTTTGTAAGATTAGATTGCATAGTGTAACACAATGGAGTTAAATAATGCTTGCCATTCTTAACTCAATAACAATATTTTACATTAGTATAAGAATAACTTAGTTGATTTAATTAGCTCTACTACACAAGTGGTGATTATATTATTGACCGAAATGGTTGAAAAGCACAGTCAGTTCCTGGAGGAATATTGAGTGAAATTGCCAGGAAGTGAACTGATTGCTGAGACATATTTAATCCAACTTTCTTCTACTTTAACACTTTACTCAACCGTAAAAAAAATTATATAATTATAAATAATATATTTTATTACACAAAGACAGTTCTGTTTAAGTTAGCTATTATCTGTAGCCAGAATAATTATTTAATTAATACAGACAGATTATTTGCTTTGAGAGTCTCTGCTGTAGAGGATGGATTTTGTTTCATGTTTCAAGACTATTCGAATTAATAGCCACAAATTGCATTGTCGAATCAGGAATTGAAAATTTGAATAGCAAGAAATTCTCCACTGTTTATACCCGTAAGAAGAAATATATTTCATTATCAATGCCATATTGCTTTACGAAATACATTTCCTAATGGAATCATTATATCACATTTTAAGTAAGAAAGACGTGTATTAAGACATTTAGGTTTAGTCTTTAGTCATGGACTTCCTTTTAACTGTAAAGCGGGGCTGGAATTATTTTCTATCTCAGTATGTCTATTTGGGTGTTCTTTGGGGTTTTTTGTCATGAGTTGCCAGCAGAGAGGAGTGTATTAGGCCATACACTGTGTATATTTCAGGTGCAAAAAGAAAGATGGAGATAATAGGTATGGTGCGAGGCACAAGAAGCCAGCGCCATCTTGTATGAGATCTCGCTGGTAGCCATTACCATGTCCAAGACAGGAGTGAGATCTCACCTGCAACCATTTGCCATGCATGAGACGACAGCAAGACTCTCGTCAGCAATGACTATTTAAGCAGGAGAATTAAGACATTCTTTCTCTTTCTTCCTTCTCGCTTACGCTGAGAAACACTGCAAAGCTGGCAGCTCACAGCAGACTCTTATTCCGCTCTGACTTCACCTGTTATCTCCAGAGGTAATGAACCTCACGTGAACGGAGCCATAACAAACCACGTGCTGCCATAAAGATGGTCACTGGGAGTGATCCACTTGAACGAGAACCAAAAATAAATGACTTTTGAATTGCTCTCCGCTTGTAAGCTTCTTCTTTGAGTTCCAGATCCTTAAGACTACAGAAATAATTGTAATGGGAGAAGGGGATACTACACAGGTGTCACAAGCCTTCAATTCCATTACAGGTATTTGGAGTTGATAATTGTGAAATTCTTTATCTGTTATTATTTTGTGAAGGTCAGAGTCGAAAAGAAGGATAATGTAGCTTAGGTTCAGTTTGGACTGGTGCAGGTTAAGTCAGTAGGGTTAGAAAGAAATTAGTTTAGGGTTTGTTGGTGTGAACCAGAGATTAATCTATACACTGAGTGACTTCAGGTGTCAGTAGTACAAGGTAGCACCAACCATTATTCATCATCGTTCCACGTCCACTTTCCATGCTGGCATTGGATGGATGGTTTGACACAGAGCTGGGCAGAATCCAGAGAGCTGTCCAGAATCTAATTGCTTGTTGTGGAATGGTCTCTATGGTTGGATGCCCTTCCTGACACCAACCACATAACAGAGTGTGCCGGGTGCCTTTTATGTGCCACCAGCGTGGATGCTTTCACACAGCACCAGCATGGGTGCGTTCACACAGCACGGGCACATGTGTGTTTACATAGCACTGGCATGGGTGATTTCATTGTGGCACTGACACCTGAAAGGAGAAACCTGTATATGTGGAAGACAGCAAATTTGCTTAGCTTGACATATTTATCAAGCACATGAAGAATATTTGAAGGAGAATTCATCTATGAAGCAATTGCCCCAGCTCCCCTTCAGGGTTGGCAAAAGCGATTTGGTGGACAACGAAAAACCTGGCTAATGACAGTCAAGGCTGATCTGGAACCCAACCTAGGCCCCCAGGATGAATGAAACCAGCTCAACCCACCCCGGGGGAATGCTGTCAAGTCAAGTCATTTATCAAGTACAGCAAATTGCCATATCTGGTCTGTTGTCATTTTCTCAGAGAGGCCCAGTGTCTGAAGATCCTTTCTTACGACTTCATCCCAGAGATAAACCAACTGAAACATAGAGAGATAAATCTAAAACATGTTTATTTCTAAAGATTAATAAACCGCCACCCCCCAAACCCCACCCTCTTCTCCATGCAATTATTTTTCCGTATCTTCTGGGTTGTCTCTCAGTAATTAAATTGTATCTCTGATCTTTGCTTTCTAACTAAATTCAATGACAGCAAATTTTATGTTTTACCCAAAAAAAACCCTAAAGGAAATAACTACAATAGGCACACACACACACAATGTACACATTACACATACATAGAATATATGTACACACACACACACACATACAATGTACACACACATATAGAATACATGTACACACACACATACACTCACATGCAAAAATATATCAACATAACCAAAAGTCAAAACTCAGACAGGATCGTTGCAATGACATTCAACTGCCAACCATTCCTCCAAGAGCCTATGATAACCAATTCTATCTCTCTCTTTAAGTAACTTGAACCTCATGCTGTCTCTAACACCAGCCAATTCTCTCCTTTTGGCCTACATCCCTCACAATCCATACCTCACCCCCTAAATACCAATAATCTTTTCTACTCTAAGTACAATGCCCGATATTTTTGGAGGGGGGTGCAGTCAATTAGATCGACCCCAGTACACAACTGGTACTTAATTTATCGACCCTGAAAGGATGAAAGGCAAAGTCGACCTCGGTGGAGTTTGAACTCAGAACTTAAAGACAGACGAAATGCTGCTAAGCTTTTCACCCGGCATGCTAATATTTCTGCCAAGATATATAAATATTGAATGTTTAGCTTTTTGTCAGATCTTTACAAATGCTATATGCAATTATCAGGGTTTTTTTTTTTTTTTGTTTTCATAAAAGAAATTATTTAACTATTTTCTCTCTATTTGATTTATTTTAATTGAATTTCTTCATATATTTTCCCCATGTAAATAGCTTCAGGAATTAAAATATTTGTAAATATTGCAAGAACCACACTATTATAACTGAATATTCTTCCCAACATAGTCTCAGAATAGCCAAGTGGATAAACCGCTAGATTTCTTCCCCAATATTTCTGTAATCTTTCATTGTAATTCCTTCATGATAAACAAAAGATTGGTTTCAAATTTGGCAGAAGAATGGCAAATTTGGGTGATGGGGTAAGTTATCATATTGATCCCAATGCTCAAGTGGAACTCAATTTATTGACCCCTAATGGATGGAAGTTATAGTCGACCTCAGTGGAATTTGAACTCAGAACATAAAGGCAGGTGGAATGTCATAAAGCATTTTGGGTGATGGGGTAAGTTATCATATTGATCCTAGTGCTCAAGTGGAACTCAATTTATTGGCCCCTAATGGATGAAAGTTATAGTCGACCTCAGTGGAATTTGAACTCAGAACATAAAGGCAGGTGGAATGTCATAAAGCACTTTTCCTAGCTATGCTAATGATTCTGCTAGCTCCCCATCTTAAACATGGTAAACTAAATACTTAATTCTATCTAACATTCAAATTCCTTGAATTACTTCATTAAAACGCTTAACCCTTTAGCATTTAAAGGTCGTATCTGACCCAAATATTCTCCTTGTTTTTTTTTTGCTCCAACTGGCCAGATCCATCCTCTCAAATGGTAGGTTTGAGAGGCTGGATTTGTAATTCTAAAAATAAACAATCACACCATTGAAATCCCAAAACTAAGAGATAACGCATGTTTAATTCAAGACAATATGAAGGCATAACCATTGCATTTGGCAGCGAAATATAAACACTAAATGGATAAATACCAGTAAATACTTCTTATAGGTTTGTATTCTATCCCTTAAAAGATTCCCATTTACATTTACCACAGCTATAAACTACTGAACTTCAAAAAACACTTGCTTTAATCTAAATATTAATTTCTCGTGCAAAATGTCAAAAGCATAAGGTTAGCGGCTGGTAGCATAACATTAACAGACTTTTTTTTCTCAAGGACTCTTGATTTTTGAGTGAACTGACTTTGCTATGGAATCAACACAGTCTCCAGTCTCCAGGCTGCTTTCCAGGAAATTATATTTTATTTTGTACTCTTAGCAAATACGCTTTTCACTGATTGGCACACGGCCACAAACTTTATTGAGAGGTATAGAGTCAATAAAATTAATCTCAATATTTTATTAACCATGCGGAGATTATATGAGTGGAACATCATTGAGACAAATGGAAAATTTGAAGTATCTCAGAGCCAAATTTAGAAAGTAGTGGCAAGTGGGAAGTTGAAATAGATGCTAGAATTACAGGTACCACAGCTTCAACGTTTAATCAGCAGAAGAAGGAATTGGTGGTTTGGGATTTTTTTTTTTTTTTGTTTTTGTGCCTAACCTCATCTAAGGTCATGAACTTTGGACAATTAACTGAAAGAATAGCTGAAATGGTTTCCTCTGAAGGACAACAATCCTTGACTGGATGAATAGCTCAGAGGGAGATCAGGGGGTCTTTCCAGGTCTTTCCTTTGAGAGGCCACACTTCTGGTGTCACAAATATATGGTTAGAATGCCACAGGGAAGGATCACAAGACAAATTCTTCAAACTGAGTTTCCTGCCAAGAGACCAAGGAATAGACCAGAAACAAGATGGTTGGGTGATATCCATGGGCTCAGCTGGTCATTCTTGGAAATCTAACCAGAAGGTGTAATGATGGTTGCTTCTGATTGGACCCTATGAAGGAGATGCTTGGGGATTCTAATTCAACAATCTTTCTAGAAGTGGTGGGCATCAAAAGTGGATGGATGGATGAGAGCATAAAAGAACATAAAAGATTCAAACTGAATCATCATCATCATCATCATCATCGTTTAACGTCCGCTTTCCATGCTAGCATGGGTTGGATGGTTCAACCAGGGTCTGGGAAGCCAAGAGGCTGCACCATGCTCCAGTCTGATCTGGCAGTGTTTCTACAGCTGGATGCCCTTCCTAACGCCAACCACTCCGTTAGTGTAATGGGTGCTTTTTACATGCCACCAGCACAGGTGCCAGGGGAAGCTGGCAGCAGTCACGATTGGTTGGGGCTTTTTATGTGCCACCAGCTCAGAAGCCAGTCAAAGCGGCGCTGGCATCGGCCACGTTCGGATGGTGCTTTTTATGTGCCACTGGCATTTCAATTGGTTTCAAATTTTGACATAAGGCCTGTAATTTGGTGGGAGGGAGGAAAGTCGATTACATTGACCCCTGTGTTCAACTGGTACTTATATTATTAACCCTGAAAGGGACAAAAGGCAAAGTTGGCCTTGACAGGATTTGAACCCAGAATATAAAGACAGACGAAATGCTTCTAAACATTTTGCCTGAGTCTTCCAGTTCACCACCTTTTTTCAAACTAAACATCATGAAAGCTGTTTGTTCAATACTCAATCATTTCTTCCATCATGCTGATCTTACCCAATGTTAATTCTCACTTTTAAATCGATTATCAGTATTACCAATGATATTGTATGGCCAACAATCTATTTATTTCTCTCCCTTCCTCCTCTCTCCCCTCTCTCTCCCTCTTCCTCTCCTTCTTTCTCCCTTTTGCTGTCTTTCGTCTTTACACCACACTTTTCTTTCTATCCCATTCTCCCCCTTTGCTTATGCATGTGTGTGTATGTGTGTGTGTGTGTGTTTGTGTGTGTTTGTGTGTTTGTGTGTGTTTGTGTGTTTGTGTGTGTTTGTGTGTGTTCCCAAGGGTAACAATGTCAACCCACCCATAAGATTTGAACTCCTGACCAAAAAAACATCATCCTGCCATTTTTAGTGTTGTTTCCTTTTCAGTGAAGAGAGAAAATTTCTTTTAAAGAAATGTAATGAAAACACTTTTAAATTGCATTATTTGAATTTCCTACCAAACATTTTAAAACTCTATTATTATGTTTCAGGGGTGTTTTTCTCATCAATATTTCCAATAAAACGATAGACTGAACAGGAAAATTAAGAATTTTACTTTTTTTTGTTTTTATTTTGTTGTTTTGTTTTTCGGTTTTTTTGTTTTGGCTTTTCTTTCCCTTTTCTAAACTGTGTTCTTTCTGTTGACAGGTTTCGTGGTTGAAAAAGTCTCCGAAACAACACCCACTTACAGTCGGTACCTACACATTTATAGAAGACGCTAATATATCTGTGGTGCACAACAATCAAACCCACGAGTGGAATTTGCTCATTAAAGACGTTCAAATCTCCCATTCAGGGGTGTATGAGTGCCAAGTTAGTTCCTCTAATAAACTGTCTCGTTTGGTACGGCTAACAGTGAAAGGTAAGGTTGTTGTTAATGTTACTGCAGCCCTGTTGTCAGGGTCTTTTGTTTATTTCCTTGCAGCGCAGTGGAGATTAACTGTTAAATCATTTCAAATCACCCAGGTGCATCCAGGTGAAACATAAGCTGGGAAATTAGAATGTACATGTAATGCAATACATTGTTAACTAAAATTGTATAAGAATATAAATATTGTATGGCCGGCCGTCTATTTATTCCTCTCTCTCCTTCCTTTCTTCACTCTTTCCTTCCTTTCCTCTCTCTCTCTCTCTCTCTCTCTCTCTCTCTCTCTTGCTGCCTTTCCTATTTACACCACACTTTCCTTTCTATCTCATTCTCTCCCTTCGCTGATGTGTGTGTGAATGAGTGTGTGCATATGTGTGTGCATGTGTGTGTATGTGTATGCATGTATATGTCTATATATATATATATATATATATACACATACATGCACACATTCAAGTATGAATGTGTATGTATCTATGTGTGTGTATATATGTATATATATATATACAGACACACACATTTATGCACATACATGCAGTCATATACATACAAGTACACATGCAAGTATGAATGTATATGTGTGTGTATGTATGTATATAGATATATGTATATATATATATATATATACATACAAAAAACATACATGTAGATATATATGTATATATATATATATATACATACATATTTACACACACACATTTATGCACATATATGCAGTCATATACATACAAGTATATATGCAAGTATGAATGTATATATGTGTGTGTATATATATATATATATATATATATATATATATATATATATATACATATAGATACATACATACATACATAAACATACATGTACATACGAATGTGTTTATACATATATTTATACACACACACACACATATAAACGCACACACACACACACACACACACACAACTCTCTCCTATCGAAAGAATTTTTACTAACTTAAGGAAGTGTTTATTTTACTCTGCTGCCACCTTCAACATAAACCATTTGGCTTTCATGGCCAAGCACCATCTCTTTCTGCCAACTTCCCACTTGCACAACAGAGAAACATCTCCATCATTGTTATTTGTTACTCTTCACACTCCTGCTCTTCTTCTTGTTCTTCTTCTTCCTGTTGTTGTTGCCGTTCAATATTCCAAATTAGTGAAGCATGCTTCCCTATTTGCTTCTGCTGCTGTATTGCAACCCCGTATTATTTCCATGTACTTCATTATTAATATCAACCAAAAGTTATTTTATGATGATTGTGTAATAAATAAATAAATCTAATTAATCCGATGTTTTGTAATCAGCAATATCCGTCAACCAGGGATTTTTCTTGTTCACATCAAGTAAGGATCTCCGTAGTCTACCCCACCCCTGTTGAAGGATTTGATCACAATATTGCTGTAGGACTGGAATGGGATTTAATAAATATTATATATTGTGCTCTCACTGCTATAAACAGTGGATTGTGCTATGGAGCTTCTGTATTGGCTACTTGGAATGCTAGAAACAGCAGTCCAATTCCTTACCATTTTCAAAATAACATCTAAGTGGACCTTGTATCAGGCAGTATTTGATATTTCAAGGTGGCGAGCTGGCAGAAACGTTAGCACGCCAGGCGAAATGTGTAGCCGTATTTCATCTGCCATTACGTTGTGAGTTCAAATTCTGCCGAGGTGACTTTGCTTTTCATCCTATCGGGGTCGATAAATTAAGAACCAGTTACGCACTGGGATCGATGTAGTCGACTTAATACCTATGTCTGTCCTTGTTTGTCCCCTCTATGTTTAGCCCCTTGTGGGTAATAAAGAAATAGGTATTTTGTCTGCCATTACGGTCTGAGTTCAAATTCCGTCGAGGTAGACTTTGCCTTTCATCCTTTCGAGGTCGATTAAATAAGTACCAATTATGCACTGGGGTCAATGTAATCGACTTAATCATTTGTCTGTCCTTGTTTGTCCCCTCTGTGTTTAGCCCCTTGTGGGTAGTAAAGAAATAGGTATTTGGTACAGGATATCAGAGAAGAGAAGAACAAAGGAAAGACACAAGAAAGAAAATAACAAGAGCAGATGGTCTTTGTTAGGATGCTTGTGATCAAAGTCTGTTCAGTCAGATGGACCTAGGGTTAAACTACAACAATATCATCATCATCATCATCGTTTAACATCTGTTTTCCATGCTGGCATGAGTTGGATGGTTTGACAGGAGTTGGTCAGCCAGGGAACTGTCCAGGCTCCAATTGTCTGTTTGGCATGGTTTCTAAGGGTGGATGCCCTTCCTAATGTCAAACAACAACAACTTGTTTATAATGAGCCAAAACGCCATCTTCTACGAGGTTGTTTCATCTGCAAGAAATAGCAACTAAATCTCACTCAATTCACATCCTACCCTCTTAATGCATTCTTCCAGGAGTGAATAAAATATTCTCAAACTTGAGGGGATAGGCCCCTTAGATACTAACATGGACTCCCATATATGGATTCTAATGGCGCAGGGGTCCACTTGCCATCAGACAAGCTGGCAACCTGGCCAGTCTGCCACTGCCAGCAGAAGTGCTTTATATGTGGTGCTAGCATGGATGCTTTTTAGAAAGATTAAATTTTATTGACTGCTTTTATAAGAAACATCAGTGAGCCATCTTGATAAATAGTAGAGAGCCATCTCTCCGGGACAGGATGCCAGCCTCTCATAGAATTTGAACAAAATTTCTTTATTAACAAAATCTTTTCATTTCTTTACAAGTAATATTTTTTCATTTATTTATATGCCCTTTTCAAGCCTAGCCAGGCTCATGGGCCCGATTTCCTGGTTTCTGTGGCGTATGTGTTCCCCCCAGCTGGACGGGACACCAGTCCATCACAGCATTATTCAAGATACAGGAAAAGAGAGTGAGAGAAAGTTGGGGTGAAAGAGTACAACAGGGGTCACCACCATCCCCTGTCGGAGCCTCGTGGAGCTTTAGGTGTTTTCACTCAATAAACACTTACAACGCCCGGTCTGGGAATCGAAACCGTGATCCTCCAACCACGAGTCCGCTGCCCTAACCACTGAGCCATTGCACCTCCACACAAGTAATATTAATAATTTTAATGAATTTTAATGAATTAAAATTTTTGTCCCGCTACATCTTGTATGTTAGCACCAATGTATACATATAACTAGCAGGAAAAAAGCAGGGTCATTGAGAATGAAGTGTCTTTGTGGGGAACAAAGAACGTTGCCAGTGCCGAGATACGAAGCAAGAGTCATTTATTTGGTAGTCAGGCATTCTAACATGTTGCTTAGCTATTAGTCTTTTCCCTCAGATTAATGTCTCAAGACCACAATATTGCTATTCAAAATTAATATGTGGTATTGAGCAGGCAGCAATATTTTATATCATCTATTTGTGATTGTTCTACTTCACAATGGAGTTTTAGTAGATAATAGTGGCAGCAGCAGACAACGATAAATTTGAGAAGAATAGAAAAAAAACATTTATATTCAATGTAGAAACGGTTTTTGTTGTATTTTCTTTTTTTTTTTTTTCAATATTTCATAGAATATCTTTTTCAGTTATTAATTGGAAATCAATAGAATGTGTTTAATGAAAATAGAAATAGGGAACAATTCTCATAAATAATAATATTGATTTTTTTTTTTGTTTTTAGTATTGGCATAAGGCCTTAAATTTCTAGGTGAGGAGATATTGAAGGCTGCGGATGTTTATGGCATCACGAAAGGTATTAGAAATAGAAGTGATGTAAAATAGCTACAACTGACGAGCGAAAACATCTTGATTTCCTGCAAATATATATCTGCGTTCTTCATTTTCTGCTTCACCACAGCAAGTCTTTGAGATATGAGCAGAAATATTCTGTCTCTTAGAAGTCAGATTATTTAAAGAAAGGAAAAGGATATTTTGTGATGCCCATATCTTTAACGATCGTATTAAGAATAGAACTGAAAGGAAAAAGGCTGGCACAAGAATTCCAGACACAGATTGTGGATTTGGATTGTTCAATTGAATGATTCAATGTAGTATTTATCTAAATATTACATTAATCAACATCTTGGGAATAAGAATATTAAATCTTGTGAATAATTACCAGAATCCCTTTTCTCCATTTACAACTGGCAGACCATGTTTTTAATGATCTTTTAGTTGGAAGGGTTTCAAGACCTAGACCATTCAGATTTGTGAATCTCTCTCTCTCTCCCTCTCACTCACACACGCACACACACACACACACGAGCGCACGCGCAGACACACTAAATGGTTTTCAATATGTCTTAATGTGGGTGAAAATTGAAACATTTTAATGTTCCTACTTCCCACATATTTCAGTAACTATTGATTCGAAATATAGCAAATTACAATTAAAATTTTAATGATTTAGCTGGAGTCTAACAAATGTTTAATCCCTGTAGATTATGTTAGAAGTGGAAATAACTGAGTAGAGAAGATATTAAACAAAAAAAAAAACAAAAATGGTTTTAGACTATCAGTTTGTAACGATTTATTTTATGATAAAAGGTTGCATGTTATACACCTGTGAAAGTGACAAGTCATGCAACCATTGACAGCAACAACAACAACAACAACAACAACAACAGCATTGGTTGTACATGTTCAGAGCTGCTGCAAGTATTTCATTTAAATTTTTGTGGGGAGCAAAAGACATCCTTCTTCTTCATCGTCTCTTCTCACCTAGCTACAGGAATTGGTACCTAATCAAGTCAGATCAATACCCTACCCAAGGGATGGTTTATATTTCAAAAATTTAATACCAGAAAATTGCCTATTACACATAACCTCATACTCTTCAAAGAAATAAAGAACATTCTCGGTGAAAATTAATGGTGGTTAGCACCTTCATGATTAGAAAATTAAGGAAATTCTTAGTGAAAGACAATAGAAGTTCACAGTTCCATTGCTGAAGGATCAAGGAACATCCTTAGTAAAAGATAAAAGAAGTTACTAGTTCCATCTTCGAAGAGAAAGTTAACATGCCACAGGAAACTTTGTAAATCTCATAAAAGAACTTGCTGAAGTATGTGGCACTGAAGTTAGTCAGTGGCTTAAACAAAGAGTTAATTTCCTATCTGATCAGAAAAATGGCTGAAGATTCCATGTTTATTGGTATTATTTATGGTTGTAAGAATCAATTATTGTCATTATGTTTCTGAAAATCAGGATGTCCACAAAGATTTTCTCCTGACAACACTTTAGAAAAACTAAGGTTATTCTGTGCTGTAATGCACGTACATAAAAACTTGTGCAATGAAAACACTTTGGACACCCTCTTGAAAAGCTTTGTTACCAAACGAGCAAAAAATTATTATTATACCTGTGTTCGTTTTGATATTACAGTTGAAAAAATTGACCTTGTTTGTAAAACATTTAGGCTCTGAGTTTGCACCCACTAAGCAAATTTTGTTTGTGAGCCACTTGTATAGCATGTCAAGGCAGCAAGCTGGCAGAAATGTTTGCACACTGGGCGAAACACTTAGGAGTATTTCGTCTGCTGCTACATTCTGAGTTCAAATTCCACTGAGGTCGACTTTGCCTTTCATCCTTTCGGGGTCGATTAAATAAGTACCAGTTATGCACTGGGGTCGATATAATCGACTTAATCCATTTATCTGTCCTTGTTTGTCCCCTCTGTGTTTAGCCCCTTGTGGGTAGTAAAGAAATAGGTATAGCATGTCAAAAATGTAATTCTTCATTCACACAATCAACCTCTACATATTGTTGAACACATTTATGTCATCAGATAAGTGAGGGCTTGGTCTCTCACAAGCAAATTGCAACCACCAGTTTACATGCCATAGATCAGTTCAGTTAGAGATGATCTATTGGTACATCTGAGTTACACATTGCTCCTTAGAATCTCTTCA
Organism: Octopus sinensis; assembly: GCF_006345805.1. NCBI lineage: Eukaryota > Metazoa > Mollusca > Cephalopoda > Octopoda > Octopodidae > Octopus > Octopus sinensis. Next base: position 6,209,346 of record NC_043008.1, on the reverse strand, counting down.
GAACATAGATATATTCTGAATTATGGACTGGAACTGTAAATTTCTCTTTTATGAAATCTCAACTTTATTTCCAATTTTCTATTTATTACATGATATTTTTGGAATTCAGACGATATAGTTCTAGAATTATATCATTTTTTGTCATTTCTTCAAGACTTTGCTTAGATTAGATATATTGATAAATGCTTCATTGCTTCTGACATTTCAAGTTCCCCAATTCTTATTATAGACAAGCTGCTCAGTTTGCTGACAAAGTTTATTGCAAGAACGGAAGCTACCAACAAGTCTAATATTATACCTTTTGAAATCCATAATTAGTATGTTAATTAGAGAAAAATATCTTATATCACAATTCTAATTTTGATTATCTAAATTCTATTGTTTGTATATTGCCTTAAGATTTAGAAATTAAAAACTTAAATAGCTACCATTTTAAAGTGGTCTGGAGTTTATTAATACAGGTTTAACTGCTTTATATCATAATCTAATTGGCGAGACACATGTCAGTGTTCTTACAGTACATTTTAGTTGACTCTCATGGATAAGCATCAATTAATTATCAGCTTAATGAGTAGGTTAGTCAGGTGACTTTTTTTATGTACTTAGTATACATAATAAAATGCCAAAGTTAATATAAAATGTTAGAAGTATCTTCTCTGTGGCTGTAAGGTTTTCATTTCAATAGAAGAACAGAACAAAGAAATTATGACTGGATGTTACAGGTACATACAGAGTGTATGTGCTTGTGTATGTGTGTGTATAATCACCATATATGCATTAGAATGGGTTCTTACAAGTATCTATACGTGTGCGTGTGGGCTTACTGAAGTGTTCCCATATGATGCATGTACTTGTTGAAACCTGTTCAATACATGCATTCATTCAGTCATGTACACAAAAAAAAATCGAATGCACCTCACAAAAAAGAAAAGGGAAGGAAGATATTAATAAGTCTAAGAACTAAACAATTGCAGCATCAAGTAATGAGTTTCTGACATCAGTTAACGAGTGCAAAACAGAGATGGTAATCAGTTTTTGCAAGGTGATTACCAGGTGCAGAAGTGAGAATTTTGCTGAGTTTCGAGTTTACTTGGTACAACAATATGATAATCGGTTAGTTTTGAAGTAGAAAATGGCAACAGTGCAGTGAAGGTGCTGCAGTAGGACATGGGCCAATCACAAAAACCTTTCTCTCTCTCACACAAACACACACACAGATATATATATATATATATATATATATATATATATATATATATACATCAAATAAAATTAAAAACAGAACACAAAGGATATCGCGGTACACATGTTTCAAGCTTTATAAACAATCCGTTCTTACATCAGTGTATAATTGATATAAAAGATGGTTTAAAGCTCTCTTCAGCTGCAAACATTGTTATTCCAAAGAGTTACATCACACTATAAAAAATATGAAAAGTACATGTAGTATTACCCATTATAATAGGTTTATCATATCTCCCTGAGAAAGTGTATTTGTAAAATTTCCTAACTGTATAAATGTATAAAGATTCATTGGATTTCGAAAATCTGCCAATACATATATATATATATATATATATATATGTATATATATGTACAGGTAATAGACATTTGCATGCACACACACATCGCACATACAGATGCAACACAAACTTACACACAGATACACACATACATACATTTTGGAAGAGATGAAATGGCTCAATGAATACCGCTTTGAATTAGCGATGTACTGATTTTAAGGTGAAGAACAGAGCAAATATCTTGTTTGCATCTGCCTCACATTACCAAGATGTCAGAAAAGAAAGGGGCACCAAACTTTCTGAGAAAAAGTCAGTAAAGTTCATCACTTCTGATTCCTGAATAATTTTATTGATTTTCAAACAACTAACACTTTGAAAATAGAAATGATATATTTCTAAATCTCTCAGAGAGATTTATGCAATAGCAGCGAGATAAAGTGATAGTATGTTGTCAACTTAATGTGACAGTCCCATAAAAGAGAAATGTGTCAAGTCCAACAGGAAACGGTGTTACCTGGGGCTAAATAACAGTAGCATTCTTCCCTTTTATGGGACTGTCACTTTACCTGACTCTTTGTTTTTGGGTTGTGTATGTGTTTGTAAGATAAATACATATCTATCCATTTTGTATATCTTCAAATACATACACTCATGCTCACAAATAAATACACACAGACATATAAATGTGTGTGTGTGTGTGTGTGTGTGAGTTTTAGTAAGCTCTCCCTTAATAGTAATGGTCAGGTCAGTTTTGTGTTGGCTGAGATCATATCTAACTGAGCCACCCTGTCGATTCCAAGTAATCAACTAAAGTATGTAAGTCATGGAATGTCTTGTGCTGAGCAAGAGCTGGTAACTGACCTACAGTTATGAATGCCAAAGCATGGCCATTCTGGAGCAGGTCATCCAAACACAACTTATGTTGATCAACTCACCAGAGACATTGGATGCCTCCCCACAAAACCTTCTTTGACTAATGCAGGACCAAGGTGGATGGGTTGCATTGGTTAAAAATGTCCAAGAAAGCTTCACCAGATGATGAACTGACGTAACTAACCACAATCTACATATCTGTTGCTCTCTCTCTCTCTCTCTCTATATATATATATATATATATACATACACATATATATATATATATTCTTATATTTTTTACTTGTTTCAGTCATTTGACTGTGGCCATGTTGGAGCACCACTTTGAAGGGCAGAAGGACGGGCAGGTGGATGGACGGATGGATAGATGGATAGACAGATAGATAGATAGATAGATAGATAGATAGATAGATAGATAGATAGATAGATAGATAGATAGATAGATAGATAGATAGGCATACACACATGTACACACACATATTTGTATGACAGACTTCTACATGGTTTCCATCTACCAAATTCCTGTCAGAATCTATTGATTAACTTGAGTCTGTTATAGAAGGCAGTTGCTCAAAGTATCACTCACTGAGATTGAACCTGCAACCAGTTACAAAGAGAACATCTCAGTCCCACAGCCATTCCTCTGGTGGTTTGGTATTAGAAACATTTTCATCCCAAATAAAACTTTAACTACAGTTAAACAAAAGTCTATTAGGAGGAAGAATCATTAGGAATACAACAGGGGCCAATCCAATGACATATCCTTGTCATCAACATGGTAATTTATAATATCTATAGGTTTTTTTTTTTTAGTACTTTTTTTTATAATTCTTCGTCTCTATTCAGAAGAGATGAAGAAATAATATCAGGTACCGTTATCTAGTTTGGAAATAATGGAAAGTTACACAAGTTATAATTATTTGTGTCTAGATTTTCCAAAACTATTCTCCATACTTTGATATTTTTAACAAGTCATTTAATCTCAACATCATTGATTCGGTTTGTTCTTTCAATTCATTCCATCATCTCCATTCCTACCATTTGTTGTTGTTGTTATTGGTTTACCTTTGTTACGGATTCCATTCCATTGTTTAAACTTTTTGTTTTTTTCTTGCATTGTTTATTTGTGTCTTTTCACTTGGACTGTTCTGTCAATGACGATCAAACGACCTGCTAGAAACAGCTTCCAAACCACATCCTGTTGAGGATTATATTAGGTCATGTAGTCCAACACATAAAACGACAGGATTGTCATGGTTGGAATACTTTGGGCCAAAGGTCTACTGGGTCAGGTTTAACCTATGGCAACTACTCGTTTAATAAAGCTATCTGGCTGTTGTTATTCAAAGATCATAAAACTCCAAATTCAGTTTGTTTTGGAGATCAACAAGTCACAATGAATTCTATATTTAGCTTCCTCAAACATTTTCTAATCAAGATCTTTCCAATATTGGAAACTCTCCTAAACTAAAGCGAATTAATTTCATCAACTCATCCAATACCATAACTGCAATCTATCTCATCAATTACGAAAGGTTTATACCAGGCCACGTGACATCAGTAATTACTCAGGGTAGGCAGTTGGTGACCTTTATATAGTAAAACACACAAAAATAAGGGAAAAAAAAACAGACACATGACTGAGTTAAAGGCAGATTTACTTCTGCCTTTATAGAAAGTAAAGAAAACGTTGTTGTAGGAGTGGACGCAGCATGTGTACTACAGCAGAACTATGCATAGCTTTAATACTGAGGTTGAAAAGTAGGGGAAAATTATGTCTACCAATTCTACAAAAAAATAAAATATTTTGAATTTTATGCATAGAAATCAGAATAACCTTCATAATTTTATTGAATTAGGTGCATAGTTCACCATGAAAGGAAAATGCTGCTATCAATCTATTTTATTCAGGGTAGACACTGCCTACCTTGTCTACTTAGGTGGCACATCCCTGGTTTATATCCACTATGGTGCTAGTTGTATACACCCAGGCTGTATAAATATATGCATATATATTGTGAAGTGTTCCCATATATATTTAATCTGTTTCTCGGCTGATAATAGTTACTCTAGCTTGTAGACATTCCTGATAACCATCAGTAACTAAAAATAAAAAATAAACTGAAATAATTCTTTTTTTAACA
>NC_043008.1:6134806-6194806 GCF_006345805.1 Octopus sinensis | reverse complement strand
CTTTAACATATTAGAGACAGATAATATAAATACCGAAAGGTAATATCTATCCTTTCTTAAACGTGAATGTTCTGTCGGAACAAACTTTACTGTGGTTGGATATCATGAGAAAAATTCTCATTCTGGCTTTTTGGTGCAAAATGCAACAAAAGGCAATCCACAAAAGACTCAATGTAAGAGTTTCTCTCATGGTAACTACCGCAGTAAAAGTTTGTTCTAATAGAACATCCACGTTTAAATGGGATGGGATATTATTCTGCAACATTTTTGGCTCATGCACCAGAATCACTATCATTAAGTGACGCACAATTAAGTGCGTGGATGTGTGTGTGGGGGTGTTTTAAGAATTTACTATTTGCCAATGTTTGTTATACCAATTTCCAACGGTACCAAAACAAAAACATCAGACTTGTAAAGTTAAGCCGCAAAACAAATCAAGTAAACTTCTCTTAAGATGAGTAAGAACAACAATAATAATAATAAGAGAATTAGTTGAGTGGAGTCGACAGAGAGAGACAGAAAATAGCAGCGCCTTCGATTTCGGCTGCTGTTTCTGCCGACCCAGCAACGTCATCATTAGCGGACTGGAGGAGAGAGAGAGAGAGAGTGAGAGAGAGAGAGAGAGTGACTGAGTGAGGGACGAGACAGAGTGAGGGAGATGAGTGAGGGACGAGACAGAGTAAGGAAGATGAGTGAGAGGGAGGGACTAGACAGAGTAAGGGAGACGGAGTGCCATCTGCTTTTTAAACCTCCTCCCCCACCACAGAGAGAGAGAGTGACAGACAGACAGAGAAAGTGAAAGAAAGAAAGAAACAAAGATAACACCATTCCACAACACTAATGATATTTATGTGGGATGGTAAATATACACAAACACACACATATATATATATATATATATAATGTGTGTACGTGTGCGTAGAGTGTCGTCGTAATTGACGGCAACCCACATTAAGAGTATTATTGATATGTATAAATAGACTTATATTTATTTACACATGCACATTTTTATACACACACACACACGTATGCATATGTCAGTGCATGTGTGTTCCTGTGTGTGAGTGTACATTTAGATATCTAATTATATATAATATATATATGCATATATATATATTTAGATGAACAGTTTTCAGTGGTTTTTCTGCCTTAGGACGACGACGGAGTTCCCGTCATGGGTCCTGTGTGAGGGAGGAAAACACCAAGTGGGTTACAGAACGAAATCAACGACAGGAAAGTTGTAGTAGCCCACTTTATGTTTGTTAGTTTGAAAGTTGTGGGTGACACCGACCAATGTGAAGAGAAAAGGGTCGACAAGAAATTATTATTATTTAACCATGGAGAAAACAAAGATTTTGCCAGTGCCCGCTTGTTGTCAACATGTTCTGATAATCGCTTCTTTGTTTTCTCTTGCAGATGGAGTATCTAAACCATGTAAGTATCACTTTTTATTTATTTCTCTTTCTACATTTATGGATATCTTCAAAAAAAGAAATTAACAAACTACTTAATTTAGACTATATTATTCAACTGATTTTGTTATTGTGTTTGTCTGCGGAAGGTGCTTGAGTTATTGGTGTCTGTAATATAGAGACGGGTGGTTAATTAATATTAATATGGTCATATTCATTTGCTTGCTAATGACAATAGTATTGATGTGATATAAAGAAAATGGTACCGTTATTTATTTATCATTAATTATTATTATTATTTTGTGTGTTGTTATCTGAAAGCTTTGTAGACGGAAGGTCGAAGTAAGGAAACGGTTGGTGGCTATTCTCCCTTCTTACATTTCGTCTTCAACAACTTCCTTCTCTCTCTCTCAAATATCCATACATCAACAGCTCACCGATTCTATCAATAAATCTAACAATTATTATAATATACATAATAACAGCAACACGAACTGGGATAATGTTTCTAGAAACGAGAAAGAAAGCAAACTCTGTGTGCGTGTATGTGTGTGTAAATTCAGAATACACGTTCCTGTAGATAGATAGATGCAGGCCGTTGAAAGGATTAGGAAAATGTTGCCGGAATAGAGAGGAGACAGTATGGTTAAAAATAATAATAATAATAATAATAATGTGTGTTTGTGTGCATAGAGATTGTTAAATCTGGTGGTGGTGGGTCAACGAAAACGATAAACAAGAAAGAATATAAATAACTGGTCGTCCTAAGAATAAATATATAAATTAGGTCAGAAAACAAGAACTCTACATAATCATCTCCCGTTTAAAATTACTTTTTCTTTTCGCATCAGAAAGCTTAAGTTTGAGTGGAATTTTAAACTTTAAAAAAGTATTTTCCTCGCGAATAATAAACTTATATTTTGTCTTGTATCTGCAGCTATGGATTTCACCAAAGTGACAATCCAATCAAAAACCTATTAATAGCAAGATTAGTGTCCCATGCATTAATAATACATTTTCACATTTACCATCTGTGTACTTGTATACGGGTCTCACTGACGTAACTTGTTAGCAGCATGTTTACACATGTGGACGCTCGGCCTGCTGAAAATAGTAGCCAAAATCGCATTCAGATTGTACCCTAGCATCTTGAAGAAAAAGAACACAATAAAATAATACGGGACTAATTAGATACGGGGTAGAATTAAAACAGAAAACGGTCACTGATTATAAGTCTGGTGAGGGCTATTCCGGGGTTATCCAGCGACGGGTATTAATTTCAGATTGTATAGTAGTAGTAGTAGTAGTTATAGTAGCTTGTCAGTAGTACTAGGAGTTAATGGTGATGTATAATGATACTTAGAAGTCTTCACTTGATGCAGTCTTATCAGGTTTCCTCTGTTGTTGATACAATATTTCCCACCCGTCTCTGCGTTAAGTACTCCGTCATACAGGTATGCATTGATACGTAAATACATCTACTTTGGCAAGACACACTTTCTTTTTATTCTTTTATTTGTTTCAGTCATTTGACTGCGGCCATGCTGGAGCACCGCCTTTCAGTCGAGCAAATCGACCCCAGGATTTATTCTTTGTAAGCCTAGTACTTATTCTATCGGTCTCTCTTGCCGAACCGCTAAGTGACGGGGAACGTAAACACACCAGCATCGGTTGTCAAGCAATGCTAGGGGGACAAACACAGACACACACAAACACACACACATATATATATATATACATATATACGGCGGGCTTCTTTCAGTTTCCGTCTACCAAATCCACTCAAGGCTTTGGTCGGCCCGAGGCCATAGTAGAAGACACTTGCCCAAGGTGCCACACAGTGGGACTGAACCCGAAACCATGTGGTTGGTAAGTAAGCTACTTACCACACAGCTGCTGCAACTCACCACTACATGAGAATTACCTGGGTGCAACTCAACAAATCGTGTACATTAAATTGCCTTGGAATTTAACTGATCCTGGAAGAATGGAGAAGAATGGAAAACCCTTTTTGCCTGTCCATCAACTGATTCTGCTGATCATAATTGTTTATAACAAGTGCACAAGGTCCAATATTAGGGGTAGTACAGCATATTAGATCTACCCCAGCACTTGACTAATATTTTATTTTTACCGATCCTGGAAGGATGAAAGGTAAGCTTGACTTTGGCAGGGTTTCAAACTCAGAATATGAAGAATTGGAACAAATAGCAGCAAGGTTGTAGCTGGTAATTTTGTCAAGTCTGCCAATCCACATTAATATTAACAGGCTTAGCGTGCCAACCAAAATAGTGGTATGTCATCTGTGATTACGTTCTGAGCTCAAGTTCTATCAAAGTCGACTTTGCTTTTCATCTGTTCAGGATCAATAAAATAAAAAGCAGTTGATCTCTGGGGGTGGTCAATGTAATTGACTCTCCCTCTCCCCCAAAATTGATCTTCTTTCAAAATTTTAAACTATCATTAACAGACACAGGCGTAGGAATGGCTGTGTGGTAAGTAGCTTGCTTACCAACCACATGGTTCTGGGTTCAGTCCCACTGCGTGGCATCTTGGGCAAGTGTCTTCTACTATAGCCTCGGGCCGACCAATGCCTTGTGAGTGGATTTGGTAGACGGAAACTGAAAGATGCCCATCGTATATATATATATATATATATATATGTATGTTTGTGTGTGTATATGTTTGTGTGTCTGTGTTGACAACCGATGCTGATGTGTTTACATCCCCATAACTTAGCAGTTCGGCAAAAGAGACCAATAGAATAAGTAGTAGGCTTACAAAGAATAAGTCCTAGGGTTGATTTGCTTGACTAAAGGCGGTGCTCCAGCATGGCCGCAGTCAAATGACTGAAACAAGTAAAAGCGTAAAGAGACAGACTTACTATTTTCACCTTTATTTGGAGAAGCATTGCCACTGTTGCTTTCTTCCACTGTGAATGCATATATGCATCAGAGAAAGAGAGACAGGGACACACAGACATAAGGAGCAGTGGTGGGTCGTAGATAAAATTAGTGGGGGTGCTGCTTCAGAAAATTTTTAGCCGCTGTTTTAATATCGTGTAAAAGGTTCAAATTCCGCCGAGGTCAACTTTGCCTTTCATCCTTTCAGGGTTGATAAATTAAGTACCAGTTGCATACTGGAGTTGATCTAATCGACTGGCACTCTCCCCCAAAATTTTAGGCCTGTAAGGGATTCAGTTAGTGAGTGTGGCCACATGTAGGTGTGTTGGTTTGGGAGAAGCCATTTACTGGCAGCAAAGATTAACACACTATGTATGTGTGCGTGCATACATCATCATCATCATCTTCATATTTTCCTGCTTCTCTTCCAATGCAGCCAGCCTTTCTTTAGTTGTCTTCTTATCAAATATGAGTTAAAAATTAATGTGAAATATTATAATCATGAAATATTTAAGGCGTTGGTCCCAACATTTTCAGTTGGGGTTTCATTTCTTCAAGAGCTATGGGATTCATATCAATATGATATCACTTCCCATCAAACTGGTCCATAAATTGTATACTTCCACCAGCATTGTGCCATATTCATAGCCAAAACACAGGTTCCTCTTTAAATGTTCCAGTACAATAAAGAGGAAAGCTACCTTGAAGTAGCACAGTTTGATTGTTATATAATAGCAGTTGGTTCTACTTGGGCTGATATACTCCTGCGGCACAAGCCAATGAAGAGTCCTCTAGGTGGTTATTTGAACTAACAACAGATTTTAAATCTTTACATTAACCCTTTTGATACCAACCCACCTGAAACCACCTCTAGCTCTGTAGTATAAATGTCTCGTTTTCAAAAGTTCTGAATTAAAATTTTCTACTAAACCTTAGTCGCAATTTATGTTCCTAACACTATCTTAATAATAACCAAGTTATTTTAGTAAATTCTTTGTTGTATTTAAAGTTAATTGGAAGAAACATTATCTTTAAAATTAATTGAAAGAAGCACAGAGCATCTCAACAGAAATAGGGTAATAAAAGGGTTAAAATAGCTTTTAAGGAGATTTCTTTTTCATTGTTTAGTCAGACAAAAGGGTTGTACTACAGGTCCTCTGAGATCGGTGGGAGAGGGAAGAAGTTCTTCTCCAACCAGAAACCTCCTGTATTTTCTTTTATCCAAAGCTAGGAACTTTTCAGTGTCCCCTTGTATAGGGGGGATTATATCTTTGGCTATAGATTAATTGGATCTCAGCTGGGTTATGGTCAAACAAGAATTCTTTATTCAAAGATAATATCTTCATGCTGTGACCAAGAATTTATTTAGCAAAATCTGTGTGGGTAGATGATAGGAGACAGGCAAATTTTTTGCATAGATTCTAATTTAATTTAGGTCTTCGATAAGAATTACCAGCTTAGCAAATCATACAAATGCCACCATTCTCCATTTTGAGTTCTTTACTACACACACATTTTGGTAATAAAGGAAAATTTGTAGCTTTAACTTTCTACTTCGCTATTGTCATCATTTACTTTTTATATTCTTTACTTATTATATGTCTAATAATTTTTTTTTTGGAAACTAATCAACAGAATGGTTACTTTAAATGATTTCTTATTTGAATCTAGTAAACTTTATGTGTTTGCGTATATGTGTGTATGTTTCTGTCTGAAGACTGATTTAGTATGTTGTTGGTTGTTTTGTTGTTGTTTACTCTATAAGTTTGCCATAATTAATGAAAATTCACAATATTTTTAGTTCCAATCTTTTATAATTGTATATAATTGGATGTCTAGGCTGTTGTCATAATGATTATATCACACCAACGTTCTCCTAGCGACTTAAAACACCCAAGATTAATGGATGAACTCCACCACCCAAAAACCTCGGAAACATCTCTTTTACTTTGTTATATAATGCATTGATAAGGCGGTGAGCTGGCAGAATTGTTAGTGTGCCGGGTGAAATGCGTAGCGGTATTTCGTCTATTGTTACGTTCCGAGTTCAAATTCCGCCAAGGTCAACTTTGCCTTTCATCCTTTCGGGGTCAATAAATAAAGTACCAGTTTCGCACTGGGGTCGATGTAATCGACTTAATCCCTTTGTCTGTCCTTGTTTGTCCCCTCTGTGTTTAGCCCCTTGTGGGTAGTAAAGAAATATATTTAATGTATCGACAGGTGCAGGAGTGGCTGTGGGGTAAATAGCTTGTTTACCAACCACATGGTTCCAGGTTCAGTCCCACTGCGTGGCACCTTGGGCAAGTGTCTTCTACTATAGCCTTGGGCCGACCAAAGCCTTGTGAGTGGATTTGGTAGACGGAAACTGAAAGAAGCCCGTCGTATATATGTATATATATATATGTGTTTGTCCCCCTAGCATTGCTTGACAACCGATGCTGGTGTGTTTATGTCCCCGTTACTTAGCGGTTCGGCAAAAAGAGACTGATAGAATAAGTACTGGGCTTACAAAAGAATAAGTCCCAGGTTCGAGTTGCTCGATTAAAGGCGGTGCCCCAGCATGGCCGCAGTCAAATGACTGAAACAAGTAAAAGAGTAAAAGAGTAATGTGTTGATAGTCAAATCTCTATATTCTCTTTTCTTTTATCCTTCTGTATCATTTTTGTAAGGATTAAAAGAAAAGTATGCATGCGTTAAAAGCTTCTCTTCATTTTCCCCCTTCTTGGTATGACATTCAAACACAGCTGAGTTCGGTTCCTTTCATTTTAAATTTCTCAGAGTGTATGATATAATATCACTTGTAGCTATTCAGGAATAAGATTAGATTTAACCAACTATTCTTATAGATTCAGGATTAATTTTGAACAATAGGCCTTTTTTTTTTTGTGTGCTTTTTTCTAGGATTCTTCAGCTCAATCTAATTTAATCTGTCTAGAGTGAGAAAATTTTCTCCATGACGAAATACAGTAAATGGCTTTCTTACAGGTTCGAATGTGCCCCAGGCATATTTGAACTGGTGATAAACCTTGTAATTTATACACATCACTGCTTAACACTGGCACCCTCTAATTTAATGTATCGCCAACTAAATAGATTTTTTGCTGATAGAACCGAATATCACTGAAGAATATCTGTGACTTTCATGAATTGCTTTGAAGACAACTCTCGTTACCATCAACAACATCGCTTACAAAAAATTTCAGTCATTTAAAACTAGAGTTATCTCTCTTGCTTGTAGTGTTTGGATTTTAGAGAAAGTTCCCGTCTCTTTTTGTCTAATTTTAAGCACAGCCCAAAGAGAGGCTGTGTCTATTCTTTTCTGCTCTAGGCACAAGGCATGGAATTTTGGGGGAGGGAGCCAGTCGATTACATCGACCTCAGTATGCAACTGGTACTTAATTTATCGACCCTAAATGGATATTGCATAAAAATTTCACCTAATCAAAATTTTTCATCTGATAGACCCTACTCTGTGTGTAATTTGATAATACCTCAGCAATTAATGTAGGCTACCTTGTTAAATTCAGCTGTTAATGTTTGTTTTCATCTGTCCTGATGAAGCAGTAAATCATTCCTGTTGTGGTACACAGCCTCAGAAATGTTAAACTTTGAACCTTTTTTGCTGTTACTTTTGAGGATTTTAGAGAAAAATTCCTCGTTGTAGAGGACAGAGTATAAAGTTACTCAATGAGCCTCATAAGTGGAGAAATCCAGTAACTGGCAAGATGAAGAGGTCAGCTGGTTTTGGGTCACATTTTTACATACTTGACATCTTTAATGACTTTGCCAAAGTATTTCCTGCTTGTATTAATGTATTTAAACAGGCCACATCCAGCCGAAATATTCTGTTTTATGTTCAAGCTGGCCACATCTGGCCTCTCTCACCTATCATATAATGTCATCCTAAGAATAAACAACCATATCATCGAAATCTCAAAGCTACAAGATAATGCATGATTAATTCAAAACAATGTGAATAGATAAGCATTGCATATGACAGAGCAATCTGAAGACTAAAGGGTTAATGTTTTATATGTGACCAAAACAATAAAGGGTGAAAATATTCCAGTGTAGCCACATTTAGAGAGAATTGTAGCAAGTGAAAACCAGGAATGTATGCACTTTTCTTCTGACAGAATTAGACCAATATTGAAGAATGTTGTCTACTTATTGAAATTTGATTAATATAATCACATACCTAAATCTATGGACTGGCTGAAATGGCTAATTACCTTCCAGTGTTTACTGTCTCTCAATATTCTCCTACCAAATTCTACCCACACCAACTTTTATGCATTTATAATATTATTCTACTTACTTGAACAAATAAAATGTTGTACTGATGTTAATGAAATCTTCTTAATCGCCCTCACATATTTATAAGCTGTGTTGATTGATATGAGAAATCAATATCATTTCGTACCTACCTCTGTCTTCGGCCTCAAAGAGAGTACATCAATTCTTGCTTTAGAATATATTTTATTCTCTATAAATACAGAATGAGATATTTCTATTATGATGTCATCAATGTCCATCTAAACTGGGGACTACAATCTACCCAAACCATAGCAGAATCCCTCATTTAGCCAAAGGTGTATACTATGACAGGTTTACCTCAATCAGACTAGTTTTTCTCAATACTGTTTTGAGAAGTATCAAGTAATGAATTATACAGTTTATTCAAGCTGCATCTCCCTAAGTCAAAAACATACACACAGCTCCCTGGATCTTTCCACCGACACCAGAGGAGTGGCGGTACCACCCACTTTGGGAACCACTGACTTAGAGGATACAGATTAAATGAGTTTCTGCTTAGAGGTCATTACCATCATCATCATTGTTGTTACCCTTTTAACATCCCTTTTTACATGTTGACATGAATTCGATGGGTTCACAGCCCCACACATCACCTCTTCTTTAAGGCCCTTCATCATCATCATGTAATTAGTTTAGACCAATATTTTTAGAACCCCACTCACAATTGTATGTCATGACTTAGTCTTTCACATATGGTACATTTCTCACCAAACAACTCTTGTGTGTTCTTGATGGCATTCCTTCAAGAAGGTTTATCCCTCTGCTGCTCTCTTGCAGAGGTGGAGGAAGAGACAAAGGGAGCGAGCTGGCAGGAACATTAGCACTCCAGGCAAAGTGCTTAGCAGTATTTCGCCTGCCATTACGTTCTAAGTTCAAATTCCGCCGAGGTCAACTTTGCCTTTAATCCTTTTGGGGTCAATAAATAAAGTACCAGTTACACACCAGGGTCGATGTAATCGACTTAATCCCTTTGTCTGTCCTTGTTTGTCCCCTCCATGTTTAGCCCCTTGTGGGCAATAAAGAAATAAGAATCGTTAGCATGCTGGGCAAAATGCTTAGCAGTATTTCGTCTGCCATTATGTTCTGAGTTCAAATTCTGCTGGGGTCGACTTTGCCTTTCATCCTTTCATGGTCGATAAATTATGTTCCAGTTATGCACTGGGGTCGATGTAATCTACTTAATCCCTTTGTGTGTCCTTGTTTGTCCCCTCCATGTTTAGCCCCTTGTGGGCAATAAAGAAATAAGAATCGTTAGCATGCTGGGCAAAATGCTTAGCAGTATTTCGTCTGCCATTATGTTCTGAGTTCAAATTCTGCCGGGGTCGACTTTGCCTTTCATCCTTTCATGGTCGATAAATTATGTTCCAGTTATGCACTGGGGTCGATGTAATCGACTTAATCCCTTTGTCTGTCCTTGTTTGTCCCCTCTGTGTTTAGTCCCTTGTAGGCAATAAAGAAATAAGAGGTGGAGGAAGTCTTGAAATGCTTATCAAATCGTTAATGGAAACTGTTTACTACTCCCACCTCATATAAGCCATTTATTTAAGAACCACAGTCTATACCCCTGTAACCACCTTCTCTCCACACATAATCTCAGTTATTTTTCATGTACTGCTCTTTTCGTGTGGCTTAAATTCACATTCACATCAAGCTTTCATAAATGTTTCACCTTTAGTTTCCGACTTCCACAGTCATGCAATGTCATGTTTGTTATGAATATTTCAAGCAAGCTACCTTTTCCCACAAAAGCAGATGAAGGAAAATGTCATCTACAGAGTTAACAACTCCTCATCTTCTTCCCCTCCCACTGGTCATCATCATCATCATCATCATTTAATGTCCGTTTTCCATGCTAGCATGGGTTGGATGGTTCTACTGGGGTCTGGAAGCAATGGAGGCTACACCAGGCTCTAGTCTGATTTGGCAGTGTTACTACAGCTGGATGCCCTTCCTAACGCCAACCACTCCATGAGTGTAGTGGGTGCTTTTTATGTGCCACTGGCACAGGGGCCAGAGCAGGCTGGCAAACAGTGCTTTTACGTGTCGCCAGCATGGACGCCAGTCAGGCGGCGCTGGCATCTGCCACGTTCGGACGGTGCTTTTTACGTCTCACCAGCACGGGTGTCTTAACTACAATTTCCATTTGAATTTTTATTTTGATGTTGACGTACTTGACTCAACAGGTCTCCTCAAGAACAGCGGGTCACTCTACGATCCAAGGTTAGCACAGCAGGCCGTCCTGCGAGCCATGAACTCACTTCATTTGTCGGGTCTTCGAAGTCACAGCATATCTCCAGAGGCCTCGGTCTTTCGTTATAACCTCTGTGAGACTCAAAGTACGAAGGTCATGCTTGACCACCATTTATAGATATTCATAAAGTGTGTTCCTTGAGGAGAGGAGAGGGAAATTGTGAGATTTTAGTCTGAGAACCAGATTTTTCAGATTCTATTCTAAGAAGACATTTGATCAAACTGTGGGAGCTGCTGCCTGTAACCAGATGCCCATTCTAACTGCTCCTTTCTTACCATGTTGCCGCTTTCTGTTTTCAATCACGAGAGGTTAAAACAATCATTAGTAATTCATTAAAAAAAATTATCTTTTCCTTTTGAAAACCGCAATTCAACTGACGAATGTTATAGTTCTGCTATTTTATAATTTCTTATTTTGTCAGAAAATTATATTTTCTCCAAACAAAATGGAATTAGCAATCAGCAGCAAAATGATTGCCATTGTTATGGTAATCATTTTGTTGGAATAAGTAGCATTCTTTCCTCAGCAAAGTAATCTGTTTGTATAAGGCGATGAGATATAGATCTTTTTTAAAAAGAAAAATCTTTTATTAAGTCATAGGGAAAGCCCCTTTTAGCTAATTACAATCTTTGATTCACCATTGAGGGGTGGGGGGGTAAAAAAAAAATAAAATAAAAAGATGGAGAGCTTTTTGTTTTATACAGTGCTGAGATATATCTTACTTAAGCAGAGAAGGCAAACAAAAAGTTTATAAATAAAATATTATAAAATAATAAAAAAAAAAAGTCTGTGTATGCAGAGTGTATTATTTGCCATGTTATGGATAACGATATGCAATCAGATTTGAAGAAGCTGATTTTGTTATCACGCAATCTTTTCAAACGTTCAGTTTCTCTGCGAGCTTGAAAAGAAAAATGACTGAAGTTAATCTTTGCTTCTTTGTTGCCATGCATGCTGCAGCACAATGCTGCACAATGCCAGTCATGTGCACAACATTGATATAACTTCAGCATCTGGTTGACATTCTTTGTATTTCTGTTTTCATCTTGTTTTGTTTTTGTTTCTTCGTGTACCATGATTTTTATTGATAACTTAGATAATTTTGTAACCGCATGCATGATTGTTCATACACTGAATGCATATAACGTGACCATATTTCTTTGTAATGTGGCAGTAAGGCAGAGTTACTCCATCTAATTGGTTTTCCATTGACTATGAGGAAGATGATAGTATTTCCAATTAAAAGATAGAAGTAACATTACGAAGACAATCAGGTTAACTACATATGAAGTTCTTTTTCAAGGAAATGGTTCTACTTAGCAGAAGTTTTCTGAGGAAATTTGCTAAACATAAGTTCCATACTCTTTCATATAATATTTGGCTTAAAATCTGTTATTTGAATTCAACTTTGATGTTTCTCTCTGGCTTATATTTCCTGATTATCTTTAGATAAATATCCTTGAAATAAAGTCAAAGCTAAATGTGTAATTCTATAGTTCTAGTCACCCAGAAGGTTACTGTCTTGTATAAATATGGAATTTAACATTTCTTCTTTGTGAAATCAGTCTTTTTTACTGAAATAAGTAAACGTTTTCCAGGAACTCTTGAAATTCTTTGGTAAATGTAGGGTTTCGATAATAAGAGATTCTTGTCTGTTTTTCACCTTTGTTGTTGTTGTTTAACTGTCACCCACCCTCCCAACCAATGAAGCACACTTTTGATCAGATATTCTGGTTATAACAATTCTAGATCTTCGCAGACACAGACATACTTTGACCCAGAATACTTTATCTAATATATCCTTCCCTTTTGTAGAAACATTAGAATATGATGTGAAATTTGGTTGCTATTTCTAGCAAGCCAAACAATTACATAGAGACACCACACTTGTTTGACACTTTGCCAAGTTAATTCAGTTTTAAATCTTGATTCACTTCTAAAGAGGTGACTACATACATCTGTGTGTGTGTGTGTGTGTGTGTTTGAACTTCTGAATCTATATTTGAAAGATTGTTTCTGGAAAAACAACTTTTCACTAACCCAAAACAGGTTAGTTTGTATTGAATTCTTAGAAGTCCGCAAGTTCCTTTTTAATAGAACATTATTATACACATTAATGTTCTATTAAAAAGGAACTTATAATACACATTGTGAAGGCGCATGGCTCAGTGGTTAGAGCATCGATCTTACGATCGTGAGGTTGTGAGATCGATTCCTGGACCAGGCTGCATGATGTGTTCTTGAGCAAGACACTTTATTTCACGTTGCTCCAGTTCACTCAGCTGTAGAAATGAGTTGCGACGTCACAGGTGCCAAGCTGTATCGGCCCCTTTGCCTTTCCCTTGGATAACACTGGTGGCGTGGAGAGGTGAGGCCAGTATGCATGGGCAACTGCTGTTCTTCCATAAACCACCTTGCCCAGACTTGTGACTAAGAGGGTAACTTTCTAGGTGCAATCCCATGGTCAGTGTCGTGACCGAAGGGGGTCCCGATTATACACATTATTTATATTTGATGGATATTTGTCCTCATCTTTTTTGTCATTAACACAACGTTTCGGCTGATGTACTCTCCAGCCTTCATCTAACCCCACGATTCTGAGTTTGATGCCAGGCAGTGACCTGAATAATAATAATGATAACAACATCGGAAAAATACTTTAGGAGTGTGAACCCAGGTTCAAAATTCCCCCAGGACAAATATTCATCAAATGTAAATAATGTACATAATTCCTCATCTCTCAAATATAGAACTACAGAACATTATTATGTCTTTCTGAAGATTTTTTATAATTTATCTCTATAATTATTGGTTTCCAATTTTGGCACAAGGCCAGCAAATTCAGAGTAGAGGCTAAGTCAATTACATTGACCCCAGCGCTCAACTGGTACTGATTTTATTGACCTCTGAAAGGGATGAAAGGCAAAGTCAATCATTGCAGAATTTGAACTCAGAACATAAAGACAGATGAAATGCCACTTAGCAATTTACCTGGGCATGCTAATGATGATTCTGCAAGCTTACCACCTTGCTTATGTCTATAATTATTGGACCTCAAATGGTTGAAGTAAAACCTATTTTCACTCATAATACTTTTACTTGTATGGAATACAGTCATTCTTTGCAACCATTTCCACTGAGAAGAATTTTCAAAATTTCTGTTTTGTTCTGTGATTCCAGTCAAGGTCTTCAAACTTGCTGCATTTCAGATATTTCTTCATATTAAATGCTCAGAATTTACAGACTCTATTGTTTGCTGTGGCACCCTGAAAAAGCTTGGGAACCACTGCTCTAAGTCAAGAGTCAGCACTTGGGATGAAACTAAAGAAGTTTTCAGAAATATAGAGGAACAGTTGCCCATCTCCAGACATCCACACATGGTCATTGTTGTGGTGTAGAACTTGCTTCATTGGAAATTTGGTTTTTAACAGCTTGTGCAAATATCACATGTATTGTTCTGCAATGTTCTGTCTTCAATATTTTTGAAACCAACTGCAAAGTTTTCTCAAAACCACTGAGCAAATATTAGTTTCAAATTTTGGCACGAGGTGAGCAATTGCAAGGGATTGGGGGACAGTCAGTTACATCAACCCCTGTGATTAACTGGTGCTAATTTTTATTGACCCTGAAAGAATAAAAGGCAAAGTCGACCTTAGCAGGATTTGAACCCTGAATGTAAAGACAGACAAAATGCTGCTAAACATTTTCCTCAGCATGGCTAATGAGTCTGCCAGCTTGCCGCCTTCCACTGAGGAATTATTCAAATGATTGAACTCAATCTGCTTTTCTACAACAGTGTTTTCATGTTTAGCCATAGTTGATCTCAGAACAAATGTACTTTAGCTGTGATATTATCCTGTCGTTTTGTAAACTAGGAACTCTATTGTCCAAGATAACCTTTAAGATAGTAGGATGAATGTCTGAAAAAATTTCACTGCTTTGTTTTGCAGGCTACCACAGAGACTTTTTTTGATTAGCTGTGTATATGTTTTTGTGTTTGTGTGTGTGTGTGTGAGGTAGCATTTAGCACTGAGTTTGTTAAACCTGGCATATTTCTGGTACATGATGCTTCCACAATAAACAATCATAAAACAGTGATATTGCTGGATTCAGCTTTGTGAATTTGGTGAATAGTAAATAAGCTGGCGCCAGCTAGGAGGACATCAGTGCAGCATTGTCCATATTCCATAAATATCTATTGTCAGCTTACTATTAATACTGCTACAACTACTAGAAATATGGTTGGTTGGTTGGTCTATAGACTTGTCCTTCTCTTTATACAAACATGTAACAAATACTGCGGATGTGGACTTGTCCTTATTTACTTGACCGTGTGTGTGTGTGTGTGTGTGTATTCAAACATATTATTCTGGAAGTAGCAAGAAGGATTGATGCTCATGTATATATGTATGTATGTATACACACATAGATATATATACATACAAATGTGGAAATATCTACATGTATGCACATATACACATTTGTACATACATGTACATACATTCATACATCTAAACTATATTATTGTGTATCTACATGTGTATATAATTGTATGTATAAATGTCAGAATATGTATGTATATGTGTGTGTGTGTGTAATACTATTTGTATTCATTTCTTAATTGAAGACCATTCTTATCTTCTTCAAAGACTGACCTCTCTCTCTTTCTCTCTCTCTCTCCCTCTCTCTCCTTCTTCTTCTTCTCTCTCTCTCTCTGTCTACTATTGATCAACGCCTAACTTTTCTTGATTCTCTGTTGGTGTAATTAATTTTTCCAAAATTTTTCATTCAAATGATGGCAGTTGCTTGTATGTCATGAAACCAATCTCGATATTTTGGAAATGAAATCTAGACGCTTTTTAACTTAGTATTCCACAATTATTCCTAATCAATATATGTTTGCTTCTCTCTCTCTCTCTCTCACTCCCCCTCCCTCTCCCTCTCTACCCCCCCTCTCTCTCCTTCCTGTTCTTTTGTATCTGACATTCTCTGTGTCTTACTGCTCATCTATTTCTTTACCTTGCTTCTAATGTTTCTAAGTAAAATTGCTTTAGCTAAATTCACAGCACACTCGATCATAACGAATATTTTGCTTTCGACTCTTTGTTCCTCTGTTACTTTTCTTATATTTCGTCCATGAAGCTAGACTTGCTCAGAGAGGTACAATGTAGAAATAGAGAGAGAGAGAGAAGAGGAGAAGAGAAGAGAAGAACTGCAATGTGAGATAAGTACAGTGACTGAAAGCAAAGGTTAATGAAATAAATCTTTGGCTTTCTATCTTCAGAAATCGCAAATTAATGAAATGAATGCTTGAAGTTTTGACACAAATATGTATAATACAGCAGTTGTGTTTGTGATCGAGTGGTTTACAATAACAGGAGAGAGAATATTTGTGGTTGTTATTTACCTTAAGGAAGTCAACCCTTCTTGTAGAACGGTGAAACCATGAAAGTCATTCAATGTACAGTCACAGATTTGTTAATCTGGTTTTAGAGTTCAGAATGTCATTTGGAATATTTATGTTTGAGAGCTGTTTTGGGAATTGGATAAATTCAATTTATGGTTCTATTTCACATGAATCCAGTCAAGACTGCATCAGAAAAGCAAAGATTCTCTTCTGAACCATTGATAATAATTTTATCTTGGAACGCTTCTGTTCCTCTCGGTTCGTACTGGCACCAAATAGTAATCATGGCTGGATGGTTATTACGCTTGCTTTGTAGTGAGATATCGATGCAGGTTTGATTCCTTTATGCAGCACTTTCAACAAGTATCATCTCCTATTGTTTGGGATTGACCAAAGCTTCGAGAGTAAAATTTGACGGACGGTAATTTTGAGGAAGCCATCAGAGGAATTTGTTCTTATGTTTGGGTGGTAGACTCAATTTGTTGTGCTGGGTGCTTCTAGTGAAGACCACTCTTTTGCAACCATTTAGGCAATGTGGTGTCAATAAGTCTCATTCCTCCAGCCTTTTGGAGGAAGGGTCTTTGCACCGAAACATCCCCACACTGCAAAAAAATCTAAAAACACATCGACACACTCACATTATAGATCACATCTTTAGTTAAGCTGTTTACATTATGACCCCCACCCACTCTCACACCATTTTTGTGGGAGGGAGGGGTGCTGTCATCTAGAATGCATCATTGTAACGGTACAATGGGTGCCTAGTTGCAGACATTTTGTTGTTGGCACTCCGTCGGTTATGACGACGAGTGTTCCAGTTGATCAGATCAACGGGACAGCCTGCTCGTGAAATTAACATGCAAGTGGCTGAGTACTCCACAGACACGTGTACCCTTAGTGTAGTTCTCAAGGAGATTCAGTGTGACACAGAATGTGACAAGGCTGGCCCCTTTGAATTACAGGTACAACTCATATTTGCCAGCTGAGTGGACTGGAGCAACGTGAAATAAAGTGTCTTGCTCAAGGACACAACACGTCACCTGGAATTGAACTCACGACCTTACGATCATGAACCAAATACCCTAACCTATTTCTTTACTACCCACGGGGGTCTAAACACAGAGGGGACAGACAAACGGATTAAGTTGATTAAATCGACCCCAGTGTGTAACTGGTACTTATTTAATCGACCCTGAAAGGATGAAAGGCAAAGTCGACTTCAGCGGAATTTGAACTCAGAACGTAACGGCAAACAAAATACGGCTAAGCATTTCGCCCGATGTGCTAACGGTTCTGCCAGTTCATGAACCAAATACCCTAACCACTTAGCCATGCACCTTCACATTGCAGATATAACACTATTTCAATCTACATTAATTGTCACTTTTTGTATGTTAAAAAGCAGTTCTGGGACAGATGTGTTGTTTCATCAACAATCTGCAACGACTAAAACCAGTTGGAATTGTAAATATATGAAAATTTGTGAAAACTTCATCTCAAATGCTCGTCTTCCTGTGTAGGGAACAAATCATTTCACTTTGATAAGCTCCCATGTCTCTACAGAACTCCTGATTGCTGGCAAATCTTGGACAGAACTGCTGTGTTTAGCAGCAGTTCTGTCCATGAATGTCTTAGATTGCGTAAAGAAATCCTACTCAGCAGATTTTCAAAGATTCATTCTCTAATCAGTACACAACAACCACTGGCAAAATTATTGCCTCGGCAGTATAAAATGCCTCTGGTGTTTAGTTATAATTCTTTGCATTCCTAGTTCTTCTAATTTCAGACCAAAATCTTTTTTTTTTATCTTTCGAAGATGTCTAAAATAGATTTCAATCAAGTATTAGAATCAAATATAGAGAATCCTAAATGTGAATGAAATTATAAAACTAAATTATAATGGATTCTCATCTTCTAAATTATCCAAACTCCAAACACTTTCTAAACAAACACTCATTCTTCTTACATTGTCTTTCCTAACAAATTATTGATCAATCCTTCCTCCCCTAGCTTGCTTACCAACCACACGGTTCTGGGTTCAGTCCCACTGCATGGCACCTTGGGCAAGTATCTTCTACTATAGCCTCAGGCCGACCAAAGCCTCATGAGTGGATTTGGTAAACAGAAACTGAAAGAAGCTTGTCGTAATCTATATATGTATGTGTTTGTCCCCCAACATCGCTTGACAACTGATGTTGGTGTGTTTACCTCCCTGTAACTTAGCAGTTCAGTAAAAGGGAGCAATAGAATAAGTACTAGGCTTACAAAGAATAAGTCCTGGGGTCAATTTGCTTGATTAAAAAGGCAATACAGTTCTATATACGGGCATATGGTGTAGTGGTTAAGAGCGCGAGCTACTAACCCCAAGATTCCGGGTTCAATTCTAGGCAGTGACCTGAATAATAATAATAATAATAATTTCGAAAAATACATTAGGAATGAGAACCCAGGTTCGAAATTCCCCAAGACACCTGATGAAGGCTGGAGGCTATATCAGCCGAAAAGTTGTGTTAACAACAAACAAGATGAGGACAAATATCCATCAAATGTAAATAGTGTAAATAATGTAAAAAGGCAGTGCTCCAGCATGGCCGCAGTCAAATGACTGAAACAAGTAAAAGAATAAATGAAATGGCTAATATTGTTCAAATGAGCATCAAAAAGACTTCAATCAGAAACTTTTGCAAATAGTTTTTCCTAATTCTTGGAACTGATTTTTCAAAACAGAAAATTAAAAGCTCCACTTCAATATTTATGTATTGAATTGTTTGGGCTGTTTGGTTTGTATTTTGGCTGGACATTCATTCTCTTCTAACGTAATTATAGAAAACAACAGTTAAGATATGTAGATGCTTCTGGTCATCACACCATCGTTGGTTCGATAATTGTTTGATATCTATGGCAAATACTTGTATTGATGTGTTAACCTATTTCACACCCCGTGTCAGTTAAATTATCAGTTAACTCTTGGGTGTCGCTGTCTGAGTGGCTGAAGATAATGTAAAGAATAGAACTAACTCTATTATCAGGTCTGACAACAGTTTAAGAATTTCTATTCCAACAGATAACAATTACTTAAGTTTGCACAAATAGGAATCTTCAACTGTTAACGTCCTTTTATATTGTTAAAGCTAGATCTGCTTCTATGAAAAATCTATGTTACTGGTACTTTGATAAATCCCTATTATGAAAAATATATATGAGGTAGAATGAGCACCCCCGCCATCCAATGGACGGTGCTGAATAAAAAGCAATCAGTGTTTTCTTTTCATTAAAAAATAATTAAGCATGCCTTTATTTCAATAAAATTTTTGGTTTTGTTAAACAAAGTTAAGGCAAAAAAAAAGAAACTTCTTGAGAAACCAAATAGTCTTTCCTTCCTTCATGCCAAGTTTGTAGAAAATATCTCTTTTGCTTCTTCCTTTTTTGGTCCCTTAAATATTCTTCACTAAATGGAGTAGTAGCAGTAGAATATAATGATGATGGTGATGAAGGATATCTTGTGTTATTCTGAGAAGAGTTTGAGTGGCCTGTCTGTGGAGAAGAGCTAGGGACTGTGTTGTTTAATCGGTCATCTATTGTTCTATAATAGTATTGAAGAGTGACTTCCTAGGCTGATCTTGTTGCGTTGCTATTGTTTAGTTGTGGTAAGTGTTGTAGCTGTAGAGCATCATGACAATGATGATGATGGGTCACTTGTGTTATTCCTAGAAAACGAGGAAAGAAGTGGATAACTGAACAGTGAGGGTCTTTTAATTGGTTTGAAGAGGGTCATATATTGATAATCAAGTGCAGCACAGATATATGAATGTCTACATCAGTATGTCGGTGTCTAGGTTTATGCATTACACTATGTATTTATGTTTGTATGTGGGTATATAAGTTAGTTTCAGTATAAGTATTATATATATATATGTATGTATATGCAAAAAGCATTATTCGAATGTGATTGATGTCAGGCCCGCCTGACTGGCTGCTGTGCTGGTGTCATGTAAAAAGCACCCACTACATTCTCAGAGTGGTTGGCATTAGGAAGGGCATCCAGCTGTAGACACATTGCCAGATCAGATTGGAGCCTGGTGCAGCTTCCTGGCTCTCCAGACCTCAGTCAAACTGTCCAACCCATGCCAGCTTGGAAAACAGTCATTAAACGATGATGATGATGTGTCTATATATTTATTGCTTATACATAGAGGGAGGGGTGCATGTATGTATATATGAGTGTATGTGCATGTGTGTGTGTGTGTGTGTGTATGCAAGTGGTGATGATGGTAAATACAGTTGATGTTACAGAGGAACAACTATTATTAAAGGAAGTTATTTGAAGTATTTCAAAGCTAATTTACTTCTATTAAAAAAGATATATATACACCGCGTCGGCTAATATGATACCCAGTGGAAAAATCAAAATATCACAAACTTCTTTTTGCCATCTTCTTTCATTGTTGCATTTTCCCCACTTTACTTCAGCTCTGTATCAGTTGATGACATTGGCTGCTAATATGATAATTAAATGAAAACATATTCTAAAAGGAAACTATTGATATAAGTCACACACGCAACAAACAGATACACTCACCGACTTACTATCCGTCTCCACACAATATTTTATTGAAACAGATACACTGAATTCAGATTTCACTGTAGAACTTATCTTACCTGTATTTAATTTTACTCTAACACGAATCTCTGGGCAACTCTAGTATCTCATTCACTGACAGTTTTCTTGTAATTGTAGAAGGGGAAGTCTTTAAGACTTGAAGATATATGAGATTGATTGTTAAGTTTAAACCTCTATGGTATTTAATGTGAAACTGACAGATAAGTTTAGAGAAGAGTGAGTACGTTTTTAAATAAGAAGAAAAAAATAAATGAGTAAATAAGGAAGCTTCAGGAATAATGAAAAATCTTGCCAGATCTGAAGAATTTGTTAGTCAAAACTTAACAGGATATTTCTGTGTACAGGGTAGAGCAAAAAACTTTTTTTATAATTTTGAAACATTGAATTATTAAAGAACAGTCACTGTATGAAAGATTAAGGTGCTAGATATTAGATTAGCTGGTGAAGAGTTCAAACTCAGCATGTTATCTAATGACTTTTAACAGATTCTAGGCTCAGAAGTGGTTGTGTAGTAAGTAGCTTGCTTACTAACCACATGGTTCTGGGTTCAGTCCCACTGCATGGCATCTTGGGCAAGTGTCTTCTACTATAGCCTTGGGCCAACCAAAGCCTTGTGAGTGGATTTGGTAGACGGAAACTGAAAGAAGCCCATCATATGTATATGTGTTTGTGTGTCTGTGTTTTTCCCCACCAACATCACTTGACAACCGATGCTGGTGTATTTACATCTCCGTAACTTTGCAGTTTAGCAAAAGAGACTGATAGAATAAGTACTAGACTTACAAAGAATAAGTCCTGGGGTCAATTTGCTCAACTAAAGGCGGTAATTCCAGAGAGCAAAGATTTCACTTAGTGATTAGTATGGGGTGGGGGAGCAGTGGAAGCGCCGAAGAATGGAGAGGTAGTTGCATTAATTAGAATCAGGTGGGGGCTGTCATCGTACTAACACACTTAGAATAGCAGAAACTATTGTTGTAATTAGAGAACAAAAAAATTGAAAAAATTATTAACTTACAATTCATCTCTGTTGTAAGAGTTAAAAGTTTGCCTATCAGGCATTTTTGCTATGTTTGAGCTGAAGATCTTAAGATACAATGTGTGTGTGTGTCAGTTAGTTGAACTGTATGAATATGTTCTGATGTATGTTGCTCTAATGTAGGCTATATTATGGCTTTGTAAAAAGTTAGCATTTATTTAATGAGGAAGTATTTTTTCGTCTCTCTGAAAAGCAAGCAAAACCAGCTTATATGGTGATATTTTTATGCAAAAATTTATGCTTTCTTGAGCGATAACCAAATGTTCTCTCACACAGAGAATGTAATGGTTCGAGCTGTTCTATCCATGAATTCTACGATTTTAGTTCTTTGAATAATTTAATAATTTAATGGTTTGTGGTATCTATGGTTAAAAGCTTTCTTCTTCCAGCCCTAACATAGTATGAATATGATAATTTTGTGACTTTTTTAACATGAAATTGTCATATGAGGTCTTCAAGCTGCAGGTAACCAATAGCAATTTACTGGCTTCTATAGATATACAACGGTCACTTTTCACATTACTATGCTGCAGTACTGAATACTTGCTTTTGACTGTTTAAAATTACAAGCCAAAAGTAGGGTAAGAAAATCTAAGTTATGACTCATTAGCAAACTTAGGTTATCAATCTTCATATTAAAGTGCGAACAATAGATTCCTGTGGTGTAAAAAGACAAAAAACTGCCATACTGGTTAAAGTGTGTGCTACAGAAAAAGAAAGACTGGTTCAAGTGAACATTACAATGATCATAGAGCACAACAGCAAGAATTGAACCAAGAGGGGCAGAGAAGATACAGGTCAAAGAATTTGGAATAAAGAGAGGAAAATCATGACTGACAAGAAGTATTTACCCAGGAGGAAAGGAATTAAATTGAAGCAAGAAATGGAGTTTACCATATGAGGAACATTAACGCCAAAGCTAACAGGAAAAGAATGAGAACCATTAATCAAAACAAAGCAAAAGGCAAAATGTGAACCATTATATTAATAGTTGGCAAGAATATTTTACATGAGCCAGAATGAGAAAAGAGGCGGGAAGAGAAGAGACAAGATTTCTTGGAAATTAATGAAGGGATTATAAAGGAAACGGCAGGATATTATTATCGAGTGGAGAGATATTTATGGCTGACACTGTACCAGAAAATGGGCTGCGGAATTTCCACAGGTACTGCTCATAAAGTCCATAGTACAATGAAGAATACGGTAAAATGTTCTTATCTGTATTTAATGCAATGTTGATGGCAGGATTGTTGAATCTTCATCTCCCAGAGATTTGAGTGCGAGCATTAACTGATGCAATCTTTATTATTTGTTCTTTCTTTCTCTTCCTCTGTCTGTCTGTCTCTCTTTCTCTCTCTCTCTCTCTCTCTCTATATATATATATATATATATACACACAACACACACACACACACACACACATACATGATGATGATGATGACGACATACATCTCTTATATAAAATCCGTTCTGTCTGTGTGTCTTCTAGGATCTCGGGCATCCTCCATCCAATTGTGCTCAAATTTGATATGTAGATACCAATGGTATCATGGTGTGTATAAGTCTTGAAAAAATTACAAAAATCGACTCCAGGTGAGAATGCGATCGATAAAATGAATAAAATCGTTTTTCTTTGGAATAGAAAAAAAGTCTATCTTTATTTCTTCTTTTGCTGGTGTCTCAAATGTAGATTAAATCAGTGTTTCTCAAAGGGGAGACCTATGGGACGGTCAGACAAGTTGTTTTGAGAAAATTTGGTTTAAATGTGTGACAACGTAGCTCCATCCATTGGACGGGGGGCGTCTTGCTCGTGTATATATATATATATATAAAATTATTTATATATATAAATGTGTGTATAACTACATGCCAATCAGGTTATCAGACGTTACATATCGCTAGTCACAGTGCACTTTTGCACTGTTTTAGCCTTCAAATGACCATCCTGCTGGGCAGACAAGCAGGTTAACATTTCCCCTTGATCAAAAAGGGGGCAGGAACAGCATGTCCATCGCACAGTCAGGGAGTCAAACACACAATCTAACTAACATAAGTGCAACAGCCTTACACACACACACACATATATAGGCCACTCTGTAAAGTGGTTGGCATTAGGAAGGGCATCCAGCCATAAAACCCATACCAAAACAGACTTTTGGAGCCTAGTGCCGTTTTCTAACTAGCCGCTCCTGTCCGACCATCCAACCCATGCCAGCCTAGAAAACGGCCGTTAAATGATGATATGTAGGTTATCTCATTCATAGAAAAGAGGAAAATGCTTATGCCTATATCAATAACTCTCTCTTTTACTCTTTTACTCGTTTCAGTCATTTGACTGTAGCCATGCTGGAGCACCGCCTTTAGTCGAGCAATTCGACCCCAGGACTTATTCTTTGTAAGCCTAGTACTTATTCTATCAGTCTCTTAGGTCGAACCGCTAAGTTACGGGGACGTAAACACACCTAGCATTGGTTGTCAATCGATGTTGGGGGAGACAAACACAGACACACAAACATATACACACACATGCATATATATATATATATACACGATGGGCTTCTTTCAGTTTCCGTCTACCAAGTCCACTCACAAGGCTTTGGTCGTCCCGAGGCTATAGTAGAAGACACTTGCCCAAGGTGCTACGCAGTGGGACTGAACCCAGAACCATGTGGTTGGTAAGCAAGCTACGTACCACACAGCCAATCCTGCGCCTATTGCTTTCAGATTAAACATATTTTCATAACTTACTTTACATTTATGAAAGAAGAAAATCTGAGTTAGAAATCTAAATATACATTTTTTTTCATTCAGCTGAATATGTCTTTCAGTCATAAATGCTGTCTAAGATTCTCCAAAGGAATATATAACCAAAACTTTTTGAGTCACTCGGTGGCATCATCACCAACATGATTGGCAACACTGGCTAATATTATTTTAATTTTGTGCTTCAACGCTGCTTTCATTTCTAAAATTTAATCATTCAAGACTACAATAGTACCACCATCACCATTCAGTGACTCTTGGTGTTAAACATTATTCCAAGTATGGCAGTGGTGAAAATTTCTAACGAAAATGGGCTGAATTAATCGTCCATTCCAAACATGTCGCACTTGTTCTTGATTAATTCCTGTTAATAATGTGTTGTACTAGAATTCTCATTCAAAGCTTGATTATTGCATGGAAATTTATATTTTTTTGTTTTATTTGTACTCTTTAACACCCCAGAAAGGAGTATAAACCATACGAGAGGTGTGAACCACATTGTATCAAAACGAGCGAGATTTATTCAAAACACTTTCAGTCATGAAAATTTTCGTCAAAATTATGGAATGGCTGGGGCAGGGGTGAAATTAGTTTTTAAAAATATTTAAACTTTCAGTTTTTTTTTTGTAATTACTTCTGCATTTTTAATTACTTCCTTGCTCTGCCATTACTACCACACAACCACTGTCACCACTACTACTGCTACTACTGATCATTATTACTGTCACATTACTGCCTTTGTTCCAGCTCTTTACACCAAAGTGAACTTTGCTTTCCACTTTCTGGGGTTGACAGAATAAAGCCCCAGTCAAGTGCAGGGGTCAATTTGACCCTTTAGCATTCAGATTAGCTTGTCAAATTTTATGTTTATTTATTCACAGTGTTTTGAATTAATCATAGATTATCTCATAACTTCATGATTTTGATGATCTGGTTGTTAATTTTTAGAATAACATTTGTAGCAAAGGTGTGAGAGGCTGGATCTGGTTGGTGTGAACATAAAACAGGTAGAATATGTTGGCTGGACATAGCTGGTTTGAATTCTAGGGAGTTAATTACCTAACTGCTGCCAACCAGATTTCTGGTTTCTAACTAAATTAAAAACTTATTATTACTACCTCTGCCATCATCAAGGGAGTGGATTAACAAAAGTGGATGAACTTGTAACAAAATACCTTGAAGTAATTTGTTTTGGCTCTTTATGTTCAGTGTTCAAATCCTGTGGAGGCCAACCTTACCTTTGACCCTTCCAGAGTTGATACATATAGAATCAACCTGGCCACTGTATAATTGATTGATTGGTTGTCTCCCCACAAATTTTCACCTTTGTGGTTGTTAGAAATGATTATTACCAACGCCAATACATCGGCAACAGCAGCCGTTCAAGAATTTGGTCCTGGAGATCTCCATTTCCAGCGACTTCGAGGGCCACCTCCCATTGGTGTCAGGTGTCAACAAAGAGCCCTTGACTACAACAAGACGACCAAAATTTTTTTTTTTTCCCAAGGTTTGGGGTCTCTTGCCCCTAAGCCCTAGACCATCTCCTAATCACCCTTACCCGTCTTGTTGCTTAACAACAACAACAATCAGCAACAGCAACACTATAACCTCTAAAGAATAAAATTTAATAGTGCTGTAGTTATCTCGGTAAATTTAATGTTATGACTTTCTCCTTGGTTAAGGGGAGAACAACAGCAAAAGACTCGGTACTGATTCTCTTGTCTGTGAACTGAGACATAATTCTCTGTCTTGAATTCAAAATCTAAACCATTTAGCATTCAGATTACTTTATCAAAAGTAAGGCTTTTTTGATTCCCATTGTTTTGAATTAATCATGTGTTGTCTTGTAGCTTCAAGATTTCAAAGACAGGATTGTTTATTTTTAAGAATGACATTAACCCTTTAGTGTTCAGATTACTCTATCAAACATAATGCTTATTGATTCACATTGATTTGAATTAATCATGCATTATCTCATATCTTCAAGATGTTGATGGTGTAATTACTTAATGTAGAATAACATTGTAGGGTAGGTGCAAGAGCCTGGATCTGGTCAGTTTGAACATAAAACAGATTAACTATTTTGGCCAGATATGGCCAGTTTAAATACTAAAGGGTTAAGATAGGTGTGAGAGGCCAGACCTGGTCACTTTGAAGATAGAATAGGCAGAATATTTTCACCAGATTTGGCCAGTTTAAAAGCCAAAGGGTTAAACCTTCCTTTATTGTTCCTGTCTCCAGCCTCTGTGCATTTACATCATCACAACTTTTATGATGTTCTTATCCATTTATTAACATCACTATCATCATCATCATCATCTACATAGTTGCATCGATACATTAGAATGATGTGTTTTAAGAGTGACGTGAATGACAGTCTGCGAGTGTATATTTATGGTTTCTAATTGCTGGGAATAATGGCTGAGTTATTCAACAATGTGAAAGTCTGTGAATTTTCTCAGCTCTCATGCAAGCTATTGAATCTTGTCAACTTTTAGATGAGTGATGGTATTGAGTAGACTTTTTTTGTAAAAGGTCACCAGTTGAGAATAAGTGAATAACAACCATATTTATTAATCACTTTGATATGACCCCACCTGAAAACTTTGATTTTTAATAATAAAAAAAACACTAACTTTAAGCATAAATCTTCCCTTCTAATTTGAAGTAAAACCTTTTGTCAAGTTATAATCCAAACAACTGTGTAATAAAAAATAAAGGGTCAATCATTAAATCCTTCGTCTGTCTTTATGTTCTGAGTTCAAATTCTGCCGAGGTCGACTTTGCCTTTCATCCTTTCATGGTCAATAAATTAAGTACCAGTTGTGTACAGGAGTAGATCTAATCAGCTGGCCCTCTCCCCAAAACTTTTGGGCCTTGTGCCTAGAGTAGAAATGATTATTAAATCCCTCCAAATTCTTGATAATTTTCAAAATCAATGCCTCATATCACATATCCTGTTAAAAATTTTCACCACATCTCGTCAATGTTACATATAGGCGTAGGAGTGGCTGTGTGGTAAGTAGCTTGCTTACCAACCACATGGTTCCGGGTTCAGTCCAACTGTGTGGCACCTTGGGCAAGTGTCTTCTACTATAGCCTCAGGCCGACCAATACCTTGTAAGTGGATTTGGTAGACGGAAACTGAAAGAAGCTTGTCGTATATATATATGTGTGTTTGTGTGTCTGACAACCGATGCTGGTGTGTTTACGTCCCCGTAACTTAGCGGTTTGGCAAAAGAAACCGATAGAATAAGTACTAGGCTTACAAAGAATAAATCGTGGGGTCGATTTGCTCAACTAAAGGTGGTGCTCCAGCATGGCTGCAGTCAAATGACTGAAACAAGTAAAAGAGTATATAACTTAAGATATTTATCCACATATTATGAAGGAAATGTGTAGTATGGATATGTAAGATCCATTTTGACTGCTCACTAGTTGAAGACCTAGGGCTAAAATTGTGTCTCTAGATGTAAACTGAAACTAAGCATCAGCAACTATCTGAATTCTGCTGTAACTTGAGGGAAGTACCATTTATTGCCTCCAGGCTCGAAACTTAAGATTTATGCTTTCTTTCTAAGATCAATTTTTACTTTGTGAATATGAAACAGACTTTTTACTTTATTTTACTTTTTACCATGACATCTTATCCTATCTTTTTTTTTTGCAAATTTTCTAATTAAAACCTGCCAAAAATTAGTGATATGCACATCTTTATTTTTTATATTTTTCACTTTTCCACATTTATTAATATGCAGAAACTAGTTAACTTCAGATATAGTAAAAAAATTGTTTAATATTCTTTAAATTCAGCTTTGCTATAATTTTGTGAGATTTTAATACACTTTTAATATGTAAATCTCTCCTTTCTCATAATCTAATATATCTAAATCTCCTCTTTCTCATAATTTAATATATGTAAATCTCTCCTTTCTCATAATCTAATATGTGTAAATCTCCTATTTCACATATTTGAATACATGTGAATCTTTTTCACATTTTCCTTACATTGATTTAACTTAATTTCTTGATTTTCACATTCAGACAAGTTCAAAATCTCTCTCTTTTTTTTTTGTCATTTCTACAAGACTATGTTTTTGAATTTGCATTCCTTTTTATATACTTAATTCATAATTGAAACCTCACTTTGCTCAGATTTAGGGTTGTGTGTGTGAGAGAGAGAGAGTGTGTGTGTGAGAGAGAGTGTGTGTGTCTCAGAGAGAGAGAGAGAGATAGAATAAGTTTAATCAATGAATCCTTTAAAATGTCTCATTTGTGAATAATGTTATTTTCTTTATCTCTAGTGTGTGAGTAAATAGGTTTTTTTATCTCATGCCTAATGGTTTAGTGTAATGCATACAAGTCACACACCTTACATTTATTTTTGTCTCTGTGTACACAGTTGGCCGTAATGTTAGTTGCATGAAACCTTTAGTTATGAGCTGTTATATTGATTATCAGTATGGAATTTTAAAAAGCACCCACTACACTCATGGAGTGGTTGGCATTAGGAAGGGCATCCAGCTGTAGAAACACTGCCAGATCAGACTGGAGCCTGGTGCAGCCTTCTGGCTTCCCAGACCCTGATCGAACCATCCAACCCATGCTAGCATAGAAAACGGATGTTGAATGATGATGATGATGATGATGATAATATATATATATATATATCTTTATAGATTCTTTCATCTGTCCCTCCATCCACCCTCTTCTCATCTACCCTCCTACCAATTCATTTATCCTTTCATGCATACATACATGTATGTGTATATATATATATATATATATATATATATTGTGTGTATGTTGAGAAGATGGTTGTCAAATGTTCACATATGTAATGTATATTCGTGTGTGTGTGTGTGTGTCTGTATGAGAATGCAAATTTATGAATGTAATCTTTTTTAGTACTTAAAAGTTTTTATGCGGATCAGTAAGTTTTGTAATATTACTAACTGCTGTACAATTCCAGTACTAAGTACAGAGTAGTTGCTGATCTGATTAAAACTTCTTTTTTTTTTTTCCCCACTTATTGCATTTTGTCCATATTGATAGAGGTGTCAAACAGGAGACGTTGGAACTAACAAACTGGAAAGTGGAGGTTGTGGTCTTCTTGTCATGCTTCAGTTTGCATTAAGCCTAAAAAGCCTCTTAGAGGCCGTACAAGTGCAGCTTGTCACATTAACACCAAGTTTAAGATGATAAGAACAAATAAATCTTGAATACATCCCTGATAATTCTGACTTCTTTGACAGTGAGTCTCACACATTAATGCTGCTAGCAAATATAACTTATGGTTATTCTGGAATTACTAGAATTTAGACAATTTCCTTGGTGACACTTCAAAAGAATTGGTAATCCGAACAGTGAAATATTTATAGTCCAGGTAGCGCAGTAGAGAAGTGATTGGCGGGCCTTTGTTTTTATTAATTGCATAGTTATAAAGCTGTTGACCCAATTAACCTCAAGAACTAATCTATTGGCCTTATTAGCCTCAAGAGCTATGAATTCAATAATAATAAAACTGATCATAATTGTTTATAATAATAATTATCATTATTATTTCTTTGGTGAAGTCAGCTAGCTGGTAGAGTTGTTAGCATGCTGGGCTAAATGCTTAGCATTATCTCATCAGTTTCTGTGTTCTGAGTTCAAATTCTGCCAAGGTTGACTTAACCCTT
Organism: Octopus sinensis; assembly: GCF_006345805.1. NCBI lineage: Eukaryota > Metazoa > Mollusca > Cephalopoda > Octopoda > Octopodidae > Octopus > Octopus sinensis. The sequence goes on along the minus strand of NC_043008.1, from coordinate 6,164,415 downwards.
TTGTTACCAACCCAGCTGAAACCGACTCTGGCTCTGAGTACAAATCTTCCACCAAACCATAGTCACAATTTATGTTCCTAACACTAGCGGAATGATAACTAAGTTATTTTACTAAATTCTTTGTTGCATTTAATGTAATTGAAAGAAACACAGAGCATCTCAACAGAAATAGGGTAACAAAAGGGTTAAAGTCACCATGATATTTTAAACTCTTTTGATACCAACCCAGCTGAAACCAGCTCTGGCTCTGTAGTACAAATGTCCTGTTTTCATAAGTTCTGAATGAAAATCTTCCACGAAACCTTATTCACAATTTATGTTCCTAACACTAGCTGAATGATAACTAAGTTATTTTACTAAATTCTTTGTTATATTTAAAGTAATTGAAAGAAACAGAGCATCTCAAAATAAATACAGTAACAAAAGGGTTAACCTTTTATCCTTTCAAGGTCAATAAAATATGTACCAGTTGAGCACTGGGGTTAATGTAATCAACTTACCCTCTCCACTGAAATTACTGGCCTTGTGCCAAAATTTGAAAGCAGAATCGTTAGCATGCTAAACAAAATGCTTAGCAGTGTTTCTTCTTGCTTTATATTCTGAGTTCAAATTCCACTGAGGTTGATTTTACTTTTATCCTTTTAGGGGTCAATAAAATAAGTACCAGTTAAGTACTGGGGTTAATCTAATCGATTTAGCTCCTTCTACAAAGTTACTGACCTTGTGCCAAAATTTGAAACCGATAATTTTTTCTACTTCTTTTGCTGGTGTCTCAAACTTAGGTTAAGTCAGTGTTTCTCAAATGGGAGGCCTATGGGACGGTCAGACAAGTTGTTTTGAGAAAATTTGGTTTAAATGTTTGACAACTCAACACCGTCCATTGGACGGGGTGGGGGGCGTTTTGCTCATATACATATATATATCACCGTGACTGACCAGGCTACCAGATGTTGCTACACATCGCTGGTCACAATGCGCTTCACATTCAATGACGCCACCCCACTGGCTAAGCAAGTAGGCCAACAGAAGAAAGAGTGAGAGAAAGTTGTGGCGAAAGAGTACAGCAGGGATCGCCACCAACCCCTGCCGGAGCCTTGTGGAGCTTTAGGTGTTTTCGCTCAATAAACACTCACAACGTCTGGTCTGGGAATCGAAACCACGATCCTACAACCGCGAGTCCGCTGCCCTAACCACTGGGCCATTGCGCCTCCACATATATATATATATATATATACACATACATATATATGTACTTACATTCATGTACACATATCAGATTAACACAATCAGACATGCACATGGAGAGTAGAACATTGTATGTATGCACACACTTTAACAAACATTTCTATGGCTTGTATAAATGAAATTTGTTCTTTCTTTGACAGCTGTTCACATCAGTGGGACTGGCTATGTGGAGAACACCAAATCTATTGAAATTATATGTAACGCCACTAGTGGAGGTCGTCCACCAAAAGAGATTACATGGTTTAAAGATGGAGAAATTATTACTTCAGAGACCAATAATGAAAGGATACAGATCAAATCAGATGTCCACACGGTTGCACGGGCTTTGATAAGTAAACTTGTAATTCAACGGAGTCACTTAGATGATGCAGGGATATACGTGTGCAGAACATCTGACTTGAAAGCTACAGAGTTCAAAGTTCATGTGCTTAATACTTATGGTGAGTAATGAGATTCTTTTACCATTTTTTTTTCTCGTTTTGTTTGTTTTTGTCAAAATGTTTGTCAAAAAAGTAAAACAATGAGAAAAAAAATCAGTTTTATTTTTACTATTCTGAAATGATGGATGATGAAGCATTAGTTTTAGCATAGCAATAGAAATTAAGACTTGCTTCCATATAAAGGCGCTACTCAATTGAATAAGCTATAGATCTAAGTCTAGCTATTCTCCCCTGGTTTTTAAGTCTTGTAGATCTTAATTCCATTAACTACAAATTATCAGAAGAATGAAAAGATAAGCTAACTTCAAGGAGTCAACTTCAAAAATATGAGGTTTTATTTATTAAAATTGCTATTTTATACTTTTTCTTGAAATCTTTTCTGCTTTGATTCTCTGTTTTCTGTTCTTCTGCTTATGTTTTGGTTTAAATATGCCAAAACAGAATTCTTCTGTTTATTAATTTATATATTCATGCAGTTTGGATTTTTCTGTTAAAAATCTACTCCTTCTTCATATGACTTTTGCATATAATGGCATAAGGAAAAAGGAAAATGATGTGAGAAAGCATTTAAAAATATTTATTCGTTTGTTTCCTTCATCTTTAAGTGGGATTCCAATATTTTGAATAATTTGAAACGTGTTCTGAATTTCTGATTAGTTTCACAGCAGAAACAAATCTGCCATTATTGCTGCTAGTGCCATTTTAACGATGGCAAATATTGAACAATAAAAGAAATTAAAACAGCAAGTCCTTACAAAAAGTATTTGACACATGCTTTCCATCAATGTTCTTTTCTAAAAAAATTTACTCTTTATTATTCAAAATATTACTGATAAATGTTTGCATACAATGGAGTTTATTTTAAAATACACTTTTTTTTTATATTAAATTAAAAATATATTCGGAGAAGAGAAAAAAAACAAAGACATGATTTTTTTTTTTAAAAGAAGAAATATGGTCAAAGTATGCGAAATAAGAAATTGTTATTTAGTTTGAATATTAAGAAAATCTACAATTTGATTAAAAAGAGTTGGTCAAATATTTGTATTCGTTTTTGAAGTAAAGACCATATCTCTGTTGTAAAGAGTTTCTAGATGTGATTTGTGAGATTGTTTTGTTTGAGACTAATACTTTTCCAAAGTTTCTTGTTTTTGAAATTATTTTCTTTTTTGCATTTCTCTGTGATGCCTCTGATGTTGATACATGACATTTTTAGCACTCTGATCTGATGGCATGCGTTCTCTTGTTATGATATGCAAAAATGTTGCCTCGAATTTTACTTCTATGCATCTATTACCTCTTCATTTTCCCTCTTACCAACAAGGAATTGGCATTTTGTTTGACAAAAGAAGCACAACCAAGAAATCCCCTCTACAGAATAGGGAACTTGATGAAATGATTAATTCCCACCATAAGCACCAAGCTTTGTGTTTACAAGACTTTAAAACTATAATGTTGATGACATTCTTAAGGGCTTTAGTAACATAGAAATTATTTACAAACTCAATAGAAACCCAGTTTCATAAGGGTCGTGCTTTTATATAACGGTGCTCCATTATTTATAAAGTTCGTAAAAGAATCTAGCATATTTATATATGCATATTTCTCTTTCATAAAAATTAAAAAATTCCAATATTTATTGAATAAAATTTTATGACTTTTTTTATTGCAATGTTTAACCATTAGTCAAAATTAATTATTAGTCAAACGAACATCATTTAAATTTCTAGATTTATTGGTTAATGTGGAGGTGCAATGGCCCAGTGGTTAGGGCAGCGGACTTGCAGTCATAGGATTGAGGTTTCAATTCCCAGACTGGGCATTGTGAGTGTTTATTGAGTGAAAACACTTAAAGATCTACGAGGCTCCAGCAGGGGCTGGTGGTGAACCCTACTATACTCTTTCAGCACAACTTTCGCTCACTCTTTCTTCCTGTTTCGGTTGTAGCTGTATTTCAAAGGGGCCAGCCTTGTCACACTCTGTGTCACACTGAATCTCCCCAAGAACTACATTAAGGGTACACAGGTCTGTGGAATACTCAGCCACTTGCACATTAATTTCACGAGCAGGCTGTTACATTAATCGGATCAACTGGAACCTTCGTCATCGTAACCGCCAGAGTGCCACGATTGGTTAATACATTTTGATTGATATGTAACAGAACTGCATCAGCTGAAAATAGATTGACACCAAAATGTTTAATTAAATAAAACAGCACAAACTTTAATGGCAGATTATTAGTTGCTGTTGATTATCTGTCAGAATTTATCAATCTAGTTGTTGTAATGATAACCTTTGGAACTTCTAGGCATAGATTCACAAACTCTCTCATATTAATTGTTCCTTTGGGTACAGATTCTTTACTTGTTCTGTTTTCTGTTTCCTAGAAAGAAGCAAAATCATTTGAATATACTAAATGCATCAGAAAACACAGTTCTGTATTTAAGCGATGAGGAATTATGTACATTATTTACATTTGACAGATATTTGTCCTCTTCTTGTTTGTTGTTAATACAACGTTTCAGCCGATATACACTCCAGCTTTCATCAGGCATATGGCGTAGTGGTTAAGAGCACAGGCTACTAATCCCAAGATTCCAAGTTCAATTCGAGGCAGGGACCTGGATAATAATAGTAATAATAATAATAATGATAATAATAATATCGAAAAAATACCTTAAGAATAAGAACCCAGGTTCAAAATTTCCCCAAGACACCTGATGAAGGCTGGAGAGTATATCAGCCAAAACATTGTGTTAACAACAAACAAGATGAGGACTAATATCCATCAAATGTAAATAATGTAAATAATGCATCAGAAAAGTTAGGTCATAATAAGTCATTATCCTATTCTGGATTAGATTTAGCTCACTTCATTCTTTCTCTACATAGATTGTAATAAAAATGCAAGTTCAGAAGATCAAATTAAAACAGAAGAATCTATCCTACATCCAGGGAAGTGCTTTGACCTTGACAGATTATTTATCTTTTATTAACATACATCCTTATAATTCTTTCCATGATTTTTGATGATATATGAAGCTGGAAAAACAATCATGTAATTAATTTTTTGCATCATCTCTTAAAAATATTCTACAATATGTCTTCAAGATTTTGGGGTTCACAATTTCTAATAAGTTTGGGTAGATAGCTAATCTCATGTGAGGTGAGATTATTACTTAAATTTCATGCAGATTACTGAGATTATCTATCAGAACTAGAACTATCCAATACTTCATTAAGACTAACTTTCAGCAGAATAGGAATGATTATAACGATTCATTTCTACCCAAACTCATAACTGAAAAGTCCACCTGACACCTCATCACCATTATATTTTGTTGCTTTCGATTTCAATGTCTCAATCTCTCCCACCCTTACTTCTAAAATATGGGTACCCATGTAGCTTCTCTACAGCAAGGAACTTTTTCTGCTCTGGTCCCATCTCTTATATTTTTACCCATCTTTTAACCCTCATTTTCTTGCATAAAGTTGCCCTCTCATGGTTTGTAGTCTTGCAAACTCTGTGGCGATGTTACTAGAGCTGATGGTATGGAAAAACACCCAATACACATTGTAAAGTGGTGAACACGAGAAACAGCATCCGGCCATAAAAAGCATGTCAAAGCAGACAGTAGCGCACGAGGCAGTTCCTTGGGCCCCAAGGTCCCTGACAAACATTCCAACCCATGTGAGCATGGAACACGAACGTTAAATGATGATGATGATGATAACACACACACACACACATCTGCATGGATATGTATGTTGTTTTTATTGCAGTCGCAAGCTGCTTCCCCATTCTCGCATCTCCTGCTCCCCTACATTCATGCAATTCCCTCACCCACCCACTTTTACTCACCTTGTACTTTGAGGTGGTCCCCAGGGTACCTCATCTCGACTATTGTAGCCCCGCAACTAAATGTGAGTAACCATGCAGCTCTTCTACAAGAACTTGATCTATTCCACCCCCAGTCTCACACTTTAATCCCCTCATACCCTAGCATAACACCCCACATACCTCCACCACCACCACCACCTTCTTGAGATTTGTAGTCTTGCGAGTTGTTACAAGGTGACCTTAATAGCTCTGGTACCATAAAAAAAAGCACCCAGCACATTCTGTAAAATGGCTGGTGTTGGAGTGACTTAGTAGGCACCGGAGTGGCCGTGTGGTAAGAAGCTTGCTTCCCAACTACATGGTCCTGGGTTCAGTCCCATTATGTGGCATCTTGGGCAAGTGTTTTCTATTATAGCCTCAGGTCGACCAAAGCCTTGTGAGTGGATTTGGTAGACAGAAACTAAAAAAAATCCCATCATATATATATATGCATGTATATATTTGTGTGTATGTCTGTGTCTGTCCCCCAACCATTGCTTGACAACCGATGCTGGTGTGTTTATGTCCCTGTAGCTTAGTGGTTCAGCAAAAGAGACTGATAGAGTAAGTACTAGGCTTACAAAGAATAAGTCCTGGGGTCAATTTGTTCAACTAAAAGGCGATGCTCCAGCATGGTCACAGTCAAATGACTGAAACAAATAAAAGAATAACCACAGAAACCATAGGAAATCATATGTTGGAGCAGAATGCAGTCCTTGAACCAACTGGACCCTGTCAAACCATTCACCTCACATCAGCATAGAACATGGACATTAGATGGTGATGATGATGATGATGACACATTTATGTATATATATATATATATATATATATATATAAATTCATAAATGAGGGTGAAAAATTAGATATTAATTTAATAATACCATCAGTTTTATACCAGAAAAAGGAGCTATTTTTAGCACTAGAGTTAACCACTTAGCGGTAACTCTCTTATATTTAAGTCTCTATATATATATATAATGGTTAGGCTTCTTGCTTTCATCAAGGCAACTCAGGTTCGTTTCCCAGCTTTGGAACAACTTTTTTATCATGGTGGTGTTCCAGCATGACCGTAGTTGAATGGCTGAAATGAATAAAACACACACACACACTTGTAGATGTACTCAGAGCCTGGAGATTGCTAGGAGACATAAAGCATGTTTTAAAAACTTGCCTTGACACCTCTCCACAGAAAGAAACTATTTGTTAGTGGCTCATATCTTTATTAAATGATATATATACACATATATGCAAGTAAATGTGTGTGTGTGTGTGTATATATAGTATTGGTATTTTTATATTGAGGTGGTTCTTTCAAAGAAGATTTGAAGATCCAAAACAAAAAACATTTAAGTACGGTTTTAGTTCTGTTTAAATTCTTGAGAAGAAAACCTTTTCATTTTTAAAATCCAATTTAGGACTTTGTAAGAAGAGAAAGAAAGAAAATGTTACTCGGAAAAAGAAGTGAAAAATAAAAATCCTAATTTTTGTCTTTCATTTTCATTATGTATTTTTTTTTTTTGGTTTTTATTTATCATTTTGACAAAGTTAGCTTCCTCTTTAATTATTCAGACAGTTGGAATTTGAACACTTATTGTGATTTTCAGAGAATTTTGCAAGTAATTTTTTCCCTTCTTTTTTTATTAGTCTGGTGACAAGTTGCAGAATTGAATAAATATACTAATATAAAAAAGCTGTGAAAATATTCTAAAAAAGTTTAAAATTACAAAAAAAAAAAAAAATAGAAAAAAAAAACTGAAGCTAATGAGTCTTCACATGTAAAATTGCCAGAAATTAACGATGAGTGTGACTCCTGATTTAATTACACTTTTCCACTTGTAGTAATTTTTAGGTCAAGACAGTAAACTCAACATTTTGGTGCTGGCAGCTGTATAACACGTTAGAATTTTGAATTATACAGTGTTTATAAGACTCGTCTAATTTCCAGGAAATTTGGAATTCCTCAATGTTTTAACAGATAAATTGACTTTGCATGTGATGATCAAAATTACAAAGAATTTTTAGTTTTACTCTGTGGAGATTGGTTCGGATTGAATTAAGCTTTCTCAAATTTAATTTCGTTTAAACTTAATGTTTTGTTTTAGTTCTAAATTTCAAAACGGGTAATTTATTCTTCATATAAACCGATAACGATTGTGTTTGAGTGATTATGTGAGTTATGAATTTTTATCAAATGATTAATTTCAAAATGTGGAATTGGTTGAACCAACAGCTTAACGTTGCTCTCAGAATAGCAAATAGAAGGCTTAAGCTGGTAATTTAGTGCTACTTTTTAGACAGTTAATGATTTCTTCTAATTACTGTAGGTCTGGAGGAATGTTGGTACTAATGTAATTTTTACCTGAAAAACTCTGCCTCTGTCTGATTCATTCGTTGCTTGTTTTCCAAATCTATCAACAGAGTGATTGAGGAAGAATTATGTACTTGTAGAGTGTAAACTTGAATCTCTGGGATTAAAAGGAAATATTGAGTAAGCTGGTTGTTTCACACTAGATTATGCTTCTTTTACCTGGTATTTACTCCTTTCACTGTCTCAGATGTATTCTGTAGCTTATCTCAACAGTTGAAAGGGACATTTTTGGTAAGAACACAGATCTGGCTCAAGTTTTGTCCATAAGAGGATTTGAACTGACCACAAATGAAATTCTTGTCAGTTATATTTAACCTGTATCTTGTATCTAAGACAATATTGGTTTCAAATTTTGGCACAAAGCCACCACGTCTGGGGCAGGGAATTCCAGTGCTCAGCTGCTACTTATTTTAGGAGCTTCAAAAGGATACACAGCAAAGTCAACCTTAGTGGAATTTGAACCTTGAACATAAAGACAGATGAAGTGCTACCGAGCAGGTTACCCACCATGGTAACGCTTCTCCCTGCTCATTGCTTTAGTATCTAAGACAATATTGGCAGTGAAGCAGTCATGTTACGGAAGAGTTGGATTTCTGAAAGCTTTGTAATAATGTTCAATTCTATAACAGGAAATTTATTTCCTGTTCACTTCCTTGTTTTAAACTGGAACATTCCTATGGAATTTATCAGGAAAAAGAAAAAAAAAACCAAGTCGTACAACCGCTTTTAAGCATAAAAATAATGATTTTTAAGTACATACAGTACAGTAAATATATAAAAACCATTTGAAGTGGAATTCATTAGGGAATAAATAAAAATACAAAAAAGACACAAAAACGAAGTAAAATAAGAATAACTTTTACTGGAATGTCCATCATATTTATTGATACTTTATGTCCATTCCGTTCATCAGTCTACTGAGGAAGCACCAAGTTCTAACCATCATGTATGATCTATAAAATAAATAATATTCAAGCAGCTAATAGGATGGCTGCTTGAGCTAATTGCCTCATGTTTTTTTTTTGTTTTCTGTATTGCACATAGCTTAGGGGTTAGGGTGTTCAGCTCAGGATTGTAAGGCCAGGAGTTCGATTCCCTGAGGATCATTGTTGCCTTGAGCAAGACACTTTACTTCACATTGCTCTAGTACATTCAGCTGACAAAAATGAGTTGTACCTGTGCAAAATTCCGTAACCAGAATCTCTCATCTTTTATCTTTTACTTGCTTCAGTTATCAGACTGTGGCCATGTTGGAGCATTACCTTGAGAAATATTTAGTTGAATGAATCGAATTCAGTACTTACTTTTTGCTAATCCTTGTACTTATTTTATCAGTCTCTTTTACCAAACCACTGAGTTACAAGAATATAAACACACCAACACCAGTTTTCAAGCAGTACTGGGGGACAAACACATAAACACTTGCATATACAATGGGCTTCTTTCAGTTTCCATCTACCTAACCATTCACAAGGATTTGGTCTTCCCGAGGCTATAATAGAAGGCACTTGCCCAAAGTGCCATGCAGTGGAACTGAACCCAGAACCAAGCTTCTTACCACACAGCCATGTGCAAAATGTGGGTATCCCTGTGTGAGAAACAGGTTACTGGAGTGTATTTAATGATTGGTTTACATAATCCAGACTTACTTGGAAGTAAATAACATTTGCTTGTTGTCACGCTACAGAAGCTGTCAACTTTGGAGACTTGATAAGCTGGAGTTTAGCAACTGAAGTAGAAAAGGTGTTGCTCTAACAGGGAATGAATAAATATTCCGGCTTAAAGCTGAACAATAATGCTTCTGGTGATGAAACAGAATGGTTAAAATAGCTCAATCATAACATCTGTGTGTGATTTTTTTTAAAAAAACCCGCAACAGTTACCAAAACAAAACAAAACATACACCCCCCCTCCCTGCAAACTGTAAAAATAACAACAAAAGTAATGAAGAAAAAAATTGTCATTGTAATTTACAGCTTTCCTTGTTTGCTGTTTCTTAGTTTTTTTTAGCTTCCCCCCCCCCCCTAAAAGTACATTTAAAAGTTGAAAATAACTATGTGAATACGAAAGATAAATTGCAACAGCATCAGAGCCAGCAACAGCAAATTCCCTGCAGAAAGTTCCTAATGAAAATACCAATTTTCAAGTACAATAATGCAACAGAGCAAAAGCTAAACCAGCGCTCCGTCCCTACCCACCTCCACATCTACCCTGAAAATAACCTAAACCAAATCGATGATCAAATTTAGTAAATTAGATTTGATAAATTGCTCTTCAATGTGCACAATTGGATTCAGATTAATCTTTTGTGTTGTCTTCTTGTATTTTTCTTTCTCGGAAAATCTAACAGGAATATTGATGGATACCATTATTGAAGTTAGCTTTTCATATTCATATGAGATGTTTATTGGCTTGCATACGCATGTGCCTGGTGTGTGTGTGTGTGTGGGGTGGTGGTGCATGTGTGGGCGTGTGTGTGTGCGTAGTGTTTGAATGTTTATTAATGTGTGTGTCGGATGTGTGTTTATGTGCTCACACTCCATATAAGTGGCTGAATATATTTGTGATGTGCATAGATTTCTGTGCATGTGTGTGTGTAAATGTTTTTCTAGAATATCTGTATGGATATGTGTCTGTGTACATGCCTGTGTATATATATATATGTATGAAAGTACGAAGATACATTCTTGTAGGTGTGTGTGTGTGAGTGAGTATATATTTATATATATATATATATACTTACACAAATATACACATATATGTGTATATATACGTCTATGTGAATGTATTTTTATATGCATGTATATATATATATATATATATATACATATGTAGATGAATATATATATACATACACACACATACATACACATATGTATATATATATATATATATATATATATATATATATATATATATATATATATATATATACATGTATGTATATATGTACATGTATGTATATATGTACATGTATGTATATATGTACATATATATATATATATATACATATATATATATATAAATAACAAATATATGCATATATACATACATATATGTACATACCTACATATATATGAATATATACATGCATATATGGTTACAGGACATCAAAAAAACGTTGAACACAATGAGAAACGAAAACATATATATATATGTATATATGTGTATATATATATATATATATATACATACACACACACACACACTCACATTTGAACTCAGAATCTAAAGACAAATGAAATGCCATTATGCATTTTGTCTGGCATGCTAATGATTCTACCCACTTGCTGCCATATATAATAATAATGATGATAATAATAATAATAATAATAGTTCTTTCTACTGTAGGCACAAGGCCTGAAATTTGGGAGAAGGGAATTAAGTCAGTTTCATCAACCCCAGTCTGTAACTGGTGTTTATTTAATCAGTTTGTACTCAGAACGCAGTGATGGACAAAATACCGCTAAGCATTTCATCCAGCATACTAACAATTTTGCCAGCTCCCCACCTTAATAATAATAATAATAACAACAACAGGAGCACTCAGTGAGTACAAACCTCCGTCAAGGCAACCTCCTCTCAATGATTAGCCAGAGATGATTTTTAAAATGAAAATATCTGAAATAAACTTAACTGCTCTCACAAAAGAGAATACTAAAAATGAACCTGATTGCTCTCAAAAATTAAGTAAAAAAAAAAAAACAGAAAAATAATCCAGAATCTTTGTCTGGTACCAGATCAATGCCAAAGTCTAATAAGTTTGTGCCAGTCACAAGGTCAAGCATCGCTGAAGATTTCATCAGAATCCATCCAGCAGTTCTTGAGATATCTTGTCCATAGACAGACAAACAAACAAACACAACTGAAAACAATACCTCCGCCTTCGCTGACGCGAAGGTAATAATAATCCTTTCTGCTTAAAGCACAAGGCCTGGAATTTTGTGAGGAAGAGGACCAGTCAATTACATCGACCCCAGTGTTTCACTGGTACTTAATTTATCGACCTTGAAAGGATGAAAGGCAAAGCTGACCTCAACAGAATTTCTACACAGAACATACAGACAGATGAAGAGCCACAAAGCATTTTACTCAGTGTGCTAACGATTCTGCCAGCTCACTGCCTTAGTAATAATAACAATAATAATAACAATAATGTGTTCAAATTTTGCTACAATGCTACCAGTTACAGGATATATATTTATGTTTGTGTGTGTGTGTGTGCGTATTCATATACATATATATAAGCTTGATAAGTGCTCTCGTATGAAACTCTCAGGCCTTGTGTGTACATATGTGTGTGTGTGTATGTATATATATATATATATATATATATATATATATAGTTCGAATTTATAGAAAAACAAAGACGAAGACAGGTGTAGGAGCAACAAGCTAGTGTATTTGTTTGACTCTCGGGGAAAATGGAAAAGTCATTTATGTTTCGATCCTTCAGCAGAAAGGAGTAAGAGGAAATAAACAGAGAGAGAATGGAAAAAGACAAATGTGTTGAGTTCAGTGGCCCAACACATATATAGATATATTTGTATATGTATTTATATACATATATATATGTAAATGTATGTGTGTATATATATATATATACACACACACACATATATATATGTGTGTTGTTGTGTCTTTAAAAGGTTGTTACACTGACAATAATAAATACATGCACTGTGTCTTTATTATTATTAGCATAATGACCTTCCCAAGACACAACAAGATTTCTTTCAACACACAAATTCACATGAATAACCTTGCAAACCAAGTGCAAATGAGGTGCATGCATACACACACACACACACACATATCCATATACTTATATATATATGTGTGTGTGTGTGTATATAATTTTATGCTGGAAGGGTTTGTCTGAAACCTTGGCATTGAAACTTATACAAATCCTAACACCAGTGCCATTGCATTGTGCCTCTCCTATTGTCAAACTACAGGACCAAATACTGCAATATCTTGAGAAACAACAGCCCACAGCTCTTCAGTATCCTCTCAAAAGAGACAAGGGACCTACATGTTGGGGATGATGATGTCTTCAAAACTAAACTAGTTCTCCTGCTATTGAGGGTCCCCCAGGTGAGTCCACTTCATGGCAGGAAGCTATTAAAAGAGACTTGATGAAGGTGCAGCAATGCCAGTTGGCAGTGCTCCAGCATGGCCATAGTCCTGGAGCTGGATATGTATATTTAGATATATACATGTTCTTTTATTCTTCTATTTGTTTCAGTCATTTGACTGCAGCAATGCTGGAGCATCACCTTTAGTTGAACAAATGGGGACATAAACACACCAACATCAGTTGTTAAGCAATAGTGGGAGCACAAATACACACACACACACATACACATTTATATATATATATATATATACATATATTTATATATATACATACATACAACAGGATTCTTTCAGTTTCCATCTACCAAATCCACTTACAAGGCTTTGGTCAGCCCGAGGTTATAGTAGAAGACACTTGCCCAAGTTGCCACACGGTGGGACTGAACCCGGAACCATGTGGTTAGGAAGCAAACTTCTTACCACACAGCCACTCCCGGTACATATATATGTATATATACATATGGTTGTATGCTTTTATTCTTTTCTTGTTTCAAACATTTGACTCTGGCCATGCTGGAGCACTGCCTTTAGTCGAGCAAATCAACCCCAGGGCCTATTCTTATTCTATCAGCCTCCATATAATAAAACATTCGAAGGAAAAAACCGGTTCCTTCAAAGGGATGTAAAACATCCGATTCTCACTGGTACAACAGTTGAATACCGCAGACAAAAGGGTATAATTGCAATATACAAATATGAAATAGGGAAATACAATTGACAAACTAAAAATTTATTTATGTTACAATAGAAAAAATATAATATAGTATAACATAAGATAACGAATTTTTAAAAAGCATTTATAAAGCCAAGAGTTTGTTTTGGCTCATATGCACTATTCTTGATATGTGTGTATATATATATATATATATATATATATATATACATATATTGATATGAGGATATCTGTATGTATAAACATTTATATGCATATCTATATATACATTTATATGCGTATCTATGTATGTATATACACATCTGTATGCAAATCTCTATATATATATACATTTATATGCATATTTATATATATAGATTTATATGCGTATCTATATATATACATTTATATACGTATATATATACACATATATATATATTTATATGCATATCTATACATATCTATATATATTTATATGCAGATCTATATATATATATATATATATATATATACATTAATATAGATGCATGTGTGTGTGTACATATTCATTTATATGCGTATATATATATATATATTTATATGTATTCATGCACACATTTTTAAATGAGTGCGTGGGTGTGATTTATAATATGATTAGGAACTTTGTGCTTGGATGTGAATGCATTATTCATGAGTGTGTATAAATTCAAATGAACACATGCTATAAGCATATTGTGTTCTTCTATTTGTACTTGCACGTATTTCTGGGACTTTAATTGTGTGTCTGTTTATGGGTTTGTACGTGTATTATCACTTGTGTGTATATATGTAAATTGAATGTGTATGTATGTGTATAATCTAACTTTTATTTTCTATGTGTTTAATATAAGTATACTGTGTGTGTGTATATTTGTGTGTGGATATGTGGATATATGTGTAATGTATATCTTTCTGTACATTTCTGTGTGAGGTACATAGATGGATATATATGTTTGTCTGTGTGTGTGTATGTCTAATTATATACATATATATATTATATATATACAGAGAGAGAGTGAAATAAAGTGAGCCATAAGATGATTAGATGTTTCTTTGCCAACGTAAATATTTTGTTTTGTGAATAAAAGTCGTGAAAGTCTGCCAATTTTATTTTCTAATCATTCCTGTTGTTCTTGGTTTTGTAAAAAATTAGCTGCATTAAACACAATCCTTTATCGATGATGAGGGCATTGTTTAGCAATTGCCCTGGTTGATGTTGTTTACTGGAAGTAGGTGGAATAAATAAATAGAAATGTCCAATGATGGATTGTGAAATAATTGTGGAAGCCACTTTTTAATGACTGAGAGGCGTGAATCAGAAATGATCTCTGGCTCTCTGCAGCAACTGTTGTAAAAATCTACATCAATGGCTCAAACAGTAGTGAAATAGCTATTTAAGTATGACAAGGATTATTGTGTTAACTCTAAACTTATTAGCATTTTAAATTGTAGGTTTGTATCATTAAGATATCTTTTTTTTTTATTAAAATGGATGGAGGTTAGAAATATTGATTGGTTAATTAGATGGTTTAAATGAGACTTGGTGGGAAATGAACCTTTAATTGTGGCAAATGTTGGCCTTTCTCTTCGATAATTGCCGTTTCAATAATTATGGTTACTCATGTGAAAATACAATGGTGTTTGAAAAGAGGACGAATGAAATAGAAAGCCAATATTTTCTAATTTAAATCAAGCGTGAGTGTGGTTAAGGACTTCATTTTGTAAACATGGTTTTGTATTTAATCTTACTGGGCAGCACTCTGAAGAAATGTCTGTGGCTGTCGGCTATTGTCTCAGTTTGACCAATAACTTATGAATGAAATTTGATAAACAAATTTGCCGGAACCCAATCATCATCATCATCATCATCATTTAGCGTCTGTTTTCCATGCTAGCATGGGTTGGACGGTTCTACTGGGGTCTGTGAAGCCAGAAGGCTTCATCAGGCCCAGTCAAATCTGGCAGTGTTTCTACGGCTGGATGCCCTTCCTAACGCCAACCACTCCGTGAGTATAGTGGGTGCTTTTTACGTGCCACCCGCACTGGTGCCAGACAGAGCTGGCAAACGGCCACGAACGGATGGTGCTTTTTATGTGCCACCGGCACGAGGGCCAGGCGAGGCTGGCAACGGACACGAAACAGGGCGGTGCTGGCAACGGTCGCGAAACGGAAAGTTCTCTTACATGCCACCGGCACTGGTAACACATCTGCAATTTCCATTGATCGATTTCGATTCTGATCCTCACTTGCCTCAATGGGTCTTCACAAGCAGAGTTTCGACATGCCACCGGCACTGGTAGCACATCCGCAATTTCCATTGATCGATTTCGATTCTGATCCTCACTTGCCTCAACACGTCTTCACAAGTAGAGTTTTGTGTCCCAAGAAGGGAAGGTATGCATACGTAGGCTGGCTCCATCCCATGTAGAAGGCCACGGGTTGTGGACTCACTTGTCCTGCCGGGTCTTCTCGCGCACAGCACACTTCCAGAGGTCTCGGTCTCTAGTCATTTCCTCAGTGAGACCTAAAGTTCATATATGTGTGTGTGTGCATATGCACACAAGTGGGTGTATATATACATACATATATATATATATATATATATATATATATCATCATCATCATTTAACGTCTGCTTTCCATGCTAGCATGGGTTGGACGATTTGACTGAGGTCTGGCGAACCAGACTCCAATCTGATCTAGCAGTGTTTCTACAGCTGTATGCTCTTCCTAACACCAACCACTCCGAGAGTGTAGTAGGTGCTTTAACATGCCACCGGCACGAGGGCCAGTTTGGTGGTACTGGCAACGGCCACGTCCAAATGGTGCTTTTTACGTGCCACCTGCACAGGAACCAGACTAAGATACTTGAAGGCTGTGTCCAAGTATGGCTGCAGACCAAATTCACTGCAACTAGTAAAAGAATAAGTTTTAACAACATTGTTTGTCTGTTAAACTCTGTGACAGAATTTTGCCTCACTACACAGACAAATCTAAGAGTGAGCTAACTTTTTGCAGAAAGAAGTTGTTCTGTGTGAAAAGTTCTGTGAAAAGCCATAAATGTCTGTTGTTGCAAAAATGGTCTTCCAAGAAAGAAACAGCATACAAGTTACATTTATGTATTTGTTTTGTAAGATTCTTGATGTGGAATCATGTGTTAAGACAGATATTTTTATACTTGGGAATGATTATCTGTTGCCAATTAAATACACACACTATATATTTAGTCTTCACTTCAGCTTTATTATTATTATTATTATTATTATTATTATTATTGTTATTATTATTATTATTATTTGTTTCTTTGTCAAAGCACTTGTCAAAATGGCTTAAACAGAGCATGAGATGTGTGGAATAAAGAGTTGCTGAAGAGGTCACAGGAGGTGTGTTGAAAGAGCTTTGACAAAGAAATTAGAAATAATAATAAGAAGAAGAAAAAGAAGAATAATGATAATAAAGCTTAAGTAAAGACTAAATATATAGTTTATGTGTTTAATTGGTAAAGTATGACCACCCCCAAGTATAACAATAACATACAGATCTTCCCTATTTAATCCAAATCCAATATTGACAATTGTCCAAAAAACATTTTTGAGATATGTGAGCAGCACACCTCACTCAAATATCCAGAAATTGTAGATTTGTTTTAACAGGTTTCTGTTTTTTTAAATTCATTCCTTGGTAGTATGTCTTTTTTTTCTTATTTTTGTACTTATTGTTCTCATCAAGGAAACACATATTCATAAACTACCATTTCGAAGAGAAATTTTTTCAACTCATTAATGGTTACTAAATTGAGGCAGTTAAGATACAAAAACAGGAACTGGAATCTGGAAACTGAATTTGGTTTGCGCAGTGTGATTAGGAAAAGCTTTTTATTGAGAGAAAATATTTTGAAAAATCTTGCTTTGTGAAGCATAACTAGACATTTTACAGGGATATTTTACTAAATTTGTTCCTGAAGTAGAAGCCACTTAAATGTTGGTGTTCAGATGGTGCTTACAAGTCGAAAATATTGGAGACAAAGAGATAAACTTCTAGTTTGAAAGGAATATATCAAAAGAAGTACCAAAAATGTAGATTTTATTTTTATAAGTTGATAGAAATCTAATGATTATGATGTGTAGCTGTTGTTTCAACAACTGCCTCCAGAATTAACGAGTGCATTATTAGTAGCAGCATCTTCACTCATATGTGATGTAACAAAAAATTAATAATGTCTGTATAATTGAAGATTCTAACCTTTTAATGCACTGCCTCATCTTCTTCTTCTTCTTCTGGTGACCCAATCAAGAATGAAGCAAAATGGTTAGAACTTATAAAAGTTCTCAATTATATCGACTTTTGAAGTAATTCATAATAATTACAGTTGATAATGAGAGAGAAAGAGGGAGAGACAGAGATAAAGAAAGTGTGGGAAAGAGGAAGGAAAGAAAGAGCGACAGAAGAAGAAAAAGGAAAAGAGGAAAAATAAAAAACAAATGAGAATTTCAAAAATCAAAATAATACAAAAGAAACCTGAAAAACAGTGTTCTAATCATTGTATGCTTAATTCAAACAGTCTAGCTTAGCAAAATATTAACTTTGAGAAGTTTCAAAAGAGAATTTTTTTTTTAAATATTAAAAAATATTTAAAAATATTTAAAAAAAACTGACGTTGAAAAGAAAAGCAAAACAAATAATAATCTTTCTCTCCACCTATGTTTTCTTTAGTAAATAATTCCAAGTTTGATATGGAATTATTAACGATAGAAGAAAATAAGAAAAATAAAACAACACCACGACTAACTTGAAGAAAATCAATGACCTGGCTACAAAACAGAAATTAAGAGAGTTTTTTTGTTGTTGTTTTGAGTTTTTTTTTGCTGTTTTTCCATCCTATAATTATGTCAATTTTAGTTGCATAAATTTTAATAAGACTTTTCATTTATTCGGAAGAAATGTTTTAAATGAAACTTTCCTTCTCTCTCTCCTTTACTGATGATGATCAACAATTACTTTTAGTTCATTAGTTCATTAATAACATTAGTTCATTAATAACATCTAACTTTGGTCTTACTAGGAACATAGATTGCTATTGAGAGTTAGCTTAAATAAATAAGTTGTTTTTTTTTTTCTTTCTTACAATTTTCACCACCTTATTCTCATCAGTTTGGTTAACTGGGTGCAGTTGAATAATATATTTCATTCCTAGACATTCCAAATGCTATTATAAATGTACAAGGAGCACAAAAGTTGTTAAGCACTTAAACCTTGATAAAAGGGGGCACAAAAGCAGTTAACCCTGGCCAAAGCCTAAATGTTTTCCCTGATGTATTATGGCTGGAACTTCACCCAGTATAACAGAAAAAAAAAATTGATGTTATTCGAAGAAATATTCTGATTTGGACAGTGGTGTGTATCTACAATTGTTATTGTGTAACCACATTTCATCTCTGATTGAGTAAACCTTATGGCAAATGTAGAGTTAGCCATATATGATAAAATATAATTCCAGATCTAGTAAATTAAATATACAGTAACCCTCCACATGAACTCTGATCACAGCTGTGTATTAGATGAGGTGATGTATGATAGTGTTGTATTCCTTCTGTTGTCCAGTATGTTCGTGTATGTCTGTAGGTCCTTGTGGTGCCAACATGGAAGATGACCAAAGTAAAATCAGTGAAAGCTGAGAGTAATTCCGGGAATGGTAAATGAAGAGTGACAGAGGGAAGAAGGAATTCCATGAAACTTCAAAATGACAGATTCCCCATCATTTCCTAATCAAGACTGATTTGTAAATATGGGCGCCATGTAAAAGCACCAATCATAATGGTAATGGTGATAAAAATGAAGATGGTAATTGTCATTTTCTTGTAGAGTATAACATTGACAAATAATCTGTGAAAAGCCATTCCTCATTAGTATGCCACGTCAGCATTTCCAAAGAGAGTTAATGCTATTAATTCTTAATTTGTTAATCACTAGGTAGTTCTGGCTTTTGTAAAAATAACAAATTAATTGTTGGGTCGACTTATCAACAGAAACAGCACACAAAATCTGGAGTGTGCTTCTTAAACAATCAGTCTTATGAAGATTTACACTAATTAAGTTAAAATTTGGGAAAAACCAATAAATAAATAAATATATCGTTGATTTATGTCCTGTCAGCTGACTGCTAAGTCATCAAATACTACAGGTTTGACATCTTGACATAACTGATTGATAATGATGATTGTTGTAATAATAATAATAATAATAATGATTTCAAATTTTTGCCATGAGGGCAGCTTGTGCGAGAGGATTAAGTCAATTATATCGACCCCAGTGTGTAACTGGTACTTAATTTATCGACCCCGAAAGAATGAAAGGCAATGTCAACCTCGGTGGAATTTGAACTCAGAACATAACGACAGACGAAATACCACTAAGCATTTTGCCTAGCGTGCTATCAATTTTGCCAGTTTGCCACCTTAAGGCAATATTTTTCCATAGGATGACATATTGTTTTGCAGAAGACTGGAAACAACCAACTTCACATGATGATGATGATGATGCTCAGGTACAGCAATCATGTGATGTCTAATGAAGAATACACACACTTTTTTGTGAAGCCATGGATAGATACAAAATTTGTGTTGTTTATGAATATGAGTTCCTTCATGGAACCAATGCATCCCAGACAGCTCGAAACATCAATGAGGTGTTTGGTGATGATGTGCCGAATGAGCACACTGTATGTCGATGGTTTAAGAAGTTCCGGTCTGGTGACTTTACTCTTGAAAATCAGCCCTGTGCTAGACCTGAGACCAAGGTGGATAATGATGAGCTGAAAACTGTAGTGGAGATGGATACATCTCAAACTACGCGTGAGTTAGCAGCAAGGTTTGATGTTTTGATTCCAACTGTATTGGACCATCTGAAACAAATCGGCATGGTAAAGAAGCTGGACAAGTGGGTACCAAAGGAACTGAACAAGAATGAAAATATACGTCGTCTTGAAACTTGCTGTTCTTTGTGGTCATGGCATAAATTTTTTTTGCATCATATTGTTATGTATGATGGAAAATATATTCTTTTCAACAATAGCAAGCATTCTGCATGGTGGTTGGATAGAGACAAAGTGCCAAAACACAATCCAAAAAAGAATATTCACCAAAAAAGCTAAAGGTGTCTGTTTGGTGGTCCAGTGCTGGTGTCATCCTCTACAACTGCATAAGACCTGGTAAGTCAATTACAGTGGATGTATACATCAACCAGTTGGTTGAAATGGAGAGTGAATTTGTAATTAACCAACTGAGATTTGTCAATATAGACAGGCCATTCCTCTTGCAAGACAATGCTGACTACAAGTTGCACAAAGAACACTACTCAAGTTACAGGAACTGAACTTGAACGTACTCTGTCATCCACCATATTCACCAGACCTTGCACCAACTGACTATCACGTTTTCCAGGCATTAGACAACCTTTTGCAAGAAAAAACTTCAAATCCAAAGAAGATGCAAAAACAGCCTTTTGTGATTCCATCACCTCTTGCTCTCCAGAATTCTTCGCTGCCAGCATAAATAAGCTACTGATAAAATGGTAAAATTGTGTTGATAATTTAGGTGCATACTTTGATTAACTGCATTGCTTTTTGTTGAGATAAAGTATAATAAACTTTCAGTTCAAAATCAGACATTTCGTTCTGAATGACCTGATATATATACTTTGATGTTAATGATGGCTATTTGTTGGAAATGCGTACCTCAGTTAAGCAAATATAAGTGAAAATAGATGCACTAGAGTACTTGACAAAACCACCATATTGGTTGTGATTCTTGATAGAACCAGCGTTAACTACTTTAGCATTTAAACCAGCCATATCTGGCCAAAAGTATTCTGCCTGTTTTATATTCAAACAAGCCAGATCTGGTCTCTCGCACCAACCCTACAATATCGTTTTAAAAATTAACAGCTACCTCTTCAAAATCCCATAGCTACAAGATAATGGATGATTAGTTCAAAACAATTTGGATAAAAAAGTATTAATTTGGGCAGAATAATGCGAACACTAAAGGGTTAAATTCCCTCTTCTACATGATTCGGTAGGGTTGCATGCAACAGGTACGGGGCTATTGTATGATATGGAGAGCACAGATAGCATGAGAGAAAAACATGAAAGATGAAATTAGTATTTGTCTTGTTTTGTATCTGTTCTGAATGTTTCTGCAGTTGATAATGAAGATTGATGAATGATGGCTAATTATAAACTGAAATTATAAAATATATTCAATCCTATTGAATGCTTCATCAAAAATTCATAATGGAACTGGTTGCATTATGGTAATACTATGTACTACCAAAGAGATAGTGTTGGGGCAACATGGTGCTGATGCTGTTGTGTAAATCCTATAAGTTAGTGGAAATCACCCTGGCTCTTGAGAAAATCCAAACAACTTGGAATTCAAAGAGCTTCCCTGTCCCAAAAATTTCTCATCAAATACCTCTTAACAACACCTTGTGCTGATAGATCTGCCACCCTATTTTGACTCTTGCATATTGACAAAGATGAGAAATTTGATGCACACTTTGTTATGCTTCTTGTTGTATTGTTCCAAGAGATATTCAGTATAACAATTGAAGAATAGCTTGCATCTTGAATTGATTTGAGATTTGAAACTTCTGAGGAGACTCCAGTGATAAAGGATGTGCCTTGAGCAAATTTGATAGAGTAATTTGTATTCTATTCAGAAGAGGGTTTTATGTTGAAAAGCCTTCTCATTAGAAGCCTCGTTATGCTCCTAAGATATTTCAGTATCTCCTGTGACTGGCTTCATAATCAAACAACAGACATTGTTGGTCTTTTTACACAATAATTCCTAACTACCTTGGTTTATGGCAGAATATATATATGTGGCTACCAAAAGGATTTATGTTATTGATTTTGTTCTGACAGAACTATCTGTAGAATTCTCAGCTCCAGCACATCTAGGCACTTGTGTTAATAAAATTATGCACTGAGGAATTACAACCGTGTTTTGTGGGCTGCTACCACAACAGCTTCTTTATAGGATCCAGTTAACTCAAGACATCATCAGGAGGAACCACGTCCGATTTCGGCCCCTACTCCTCTACCGTTTTGATGTGGCAGGGACCCCCCTTTCGGAGGTGTTTTCAGCTCTGGTGTTGGGTGCATGTCTTCTTTCCTCTTCTTTCTTCTGTTCCCTGGCCCTTCGATGTAGTGTCAGCCGGTGACTGACTTGTCAAATTTTTCCCTTTAAATACCTGCCGCTAGGCTCCAGCAGGCAGCCCCAGCAAGTTGTCATGTGACACTGTCTCACCTTAACTGACTAGTGAAGAAGAAAGTTAGGGGACAGGATTCATTACTATAAATCAGTTATCTGGTTATTCATCCTTAGAGGAAAAGACATTTAAAAAAATGTTCTCTGAAATGACTGCTATTGAAAAACTCTGGACATCATTCCACGTAAAATCTTTTGTAAGAAAATCAGGTGACAAAAAACCAGAACAAAAGATGTAACATTTACATACTAGAACTGGGTGCCACTGCATAGTGCCAAGGACTCCAAATTTGCCATCAAGATGTAGGACAAGATACTGCAGTAGCCTGGGCTTCAGAGGTCCAGAGCTCTTCAATATCCTCCTGAAGGACCTGAGAGACCTGCATCAGGTGGATGTAGGTGTCTTCAAAATAATGCTGGACCTCTTCCTGTCAGGTGTCCCAGATGAACTAACTTCATAGCAGGAGGTGCAGATGAGGGCAGCTGCATCAAACTCTCTCATGCACCGAATGTCAATTGCTAAAAAGCATTCGTGAAGTAAAATCATGTAGCAACACCAAATGGCGGTGCCCCAACATGGCCACAGCTCGTGAGCTGAAACTAGATGAAATAAAATAAAAACATTCAACATAATTTGTATTTATTAAATTCGAAGAATTTCAACTTATACAAGTCAGCTTTGACGTATTTTGTCAACAAAGATGACCATTCCAAGATGGTTTTCAGTTAATATAGTAGAGGTGAAGGCCCTGAAAGCAGGGACAAAGCTGGAAAAATTGAAAACATCACATAGGAAGCAGTTTTTACCATTGCATAGTAGACACTCCGATCATGTATTTAACTCCTCTATAATATATAGGAATATATATATATGCATAAATAAATATATATATATATATATACACACACAAACACACATACAAATGCATACACACACACAAACTGCACTATGCATCATTCTTCATATAAGCTGAGGCTATTTTGATTTGGTTTTTTTTTTGTATTTTCCTTTGGAGGTCACAGCTATTTGACTGAATGATTAAAAAAAAATGCATGAATAGAAATAAATGAATAAATAAAACCAAATATATTCCTTTCATACCCTCCTAGTTTCTGCTTTTTCATTTTTTTTTTTTTTTCGTAGCAGCATTTATTGATTATTGTAGATTACTCTTTACCAGTTTACCCCCCCCCCCCCATTTCCCCCCACCCCCCCTAGGGGTTACATGGCTTTTAATAATCTGATCTGAAACAGGATGAGGGGAGGGGTAAAATGCAACACACACAAAAAAAAAAAAAACGAAGAAAAAAAATGCAGAAATCACAACCTACTTGCCAAATACATATACATACATGCATAGCATTCATATAAATAATAATAAATATATTTTTTTGTGCTTTGTAGATATATATATATACATATATATATACATACATATATATACATATATATACATATATATATACATATATATATATAGATATTATACAGTGATCAGAAAATGAATGAAACTGAGCCAGATTGTCGATGTTTTATTCACATTGCTGTGTTGTAAAATGCTTTTGAGAAATGCGGCTTTCATTGTTGCCGAAAAAGAAATGCTTTCATTTGAACCTGTTTCTTTTGTAGTCAGTTTGTATGGTGCTTTTAGGGTTTTTACTAATGGAAACCATTTTTTTAGAAGGTAATTTATCCCATGCCACTACGACTATCACAATTATTATTATTATTACTATTATTATTATTATTATTATTATTATTATTATTATTCTATTATTATCATTACTATCACAATTATTATTATTATTATTATTAATTGTATATTTTTCATTTCAATTTTTTTTAAAAGCCTCATTTTCATCATTTGTCATATTTTTTGCATTATATATAGATATGTATGCAAGATATATATGTATATACACACAAATATATATACATATATATATATATATATATATATATATATACATACATAGAAATATATATAGATAGATAGATAGATATCCTTTTATCCTTTTACTTATTTCAGTCATTTGACTGAGGCCATGCTGGAGCACTGCCTTTAGTTGAACAAATCAACCCTAGTTTTCATAGCTGAACCTATATGAGAATATCAGAGGATATTTCAGGCATGGACTCTAGAACTAGCACCCAGAGATCTGTAAGTAAACCTGGCAAAGATGATAGTTTTAGTAGGGAAGAAGACAGGTCTCTGGTACCTCCAGAGGAATGGTCTTGTTTGATATGCAGAGGTAGGGAGTATCCACTGACAAAGCTTAAGGAGGCAGAAATGTACTTTTTATCCCAGTGTGTCCATAAGAGACATCCTCTGAGGACAAATACCACAGCTGATTAATTAGGCTTTCTATGTTGTATCTACTTCAAGTATGAAAAATTGATTGCTATTTTAAACTAATAGTGCTTCAGTGACACCCTACAAAATGTATGCATAAATGTTTTGAGAGAAAAATTGGATATAAGAGGCATCAAATGTATTGTGCAAGAGAGAAGACTGCACTGGGTATGTGACACATATGGATGAGGACAGCTGCATAAAGAAGGGCTGATCTCAAAATGTGGAGGGAACCAGTGGAAGAGGAGGAATCAAGATGATGTGGGATGTGGTGATGAGAAATGTCCTTCAGATGTTAAGCCTCACTGAGGAGGTGACAAAGGACTGAGACAACTGGTGATGTGCTGTGCTTGAGGAGACCTGCCCAGCTAAAAAAACTTTGATGTCCATGACCCCTTCCCTCCCCACAACTCACCCATACTCATCACACCTGTTAATCTCTTCCCTCTAGTCTCCCTCTACCTGGCAGAAATGTTAGCATGCCGGGCGAAATGCTTAGCAGTATGTCATCTGCCGATATTTTGTTCTGAGTTCAAATTCTGCCGAGGTCAGTCGATGTAATCAACTTAATCCCTTTGAGCTCCCACTGTTTTTCTGAACTCTTGTGAACTCACCCACAAACCCCAGTCCCCTGTCAACTCCACTATTTATACCACACTGTAACTTATGTGTACAGCCCCTGGCCCCTCTCTTCCACTTCTTCACCATTTTTCTCTTCTCTCTCTCTCTCACTTCTCCATCTGAGGTAACCATGTCTCTCTTTTAATGAAGACTCCTTTCTGTCCCTCAATACTACTCCCTCCTGTTGCGGGGTCTTGTTCTGTAAGATACTTGGTGACCTCATTAGTGCTGGTGCCACATACAAAGCACTCAGTAAAACCCTGTTAAATGGTCAGCATCAGGAAGGGCCCTCAACCATAGAAATCAGCTGGGCTGGGTGTAGTTTCCCACCTTGCCACTCCCTGTCAAACTGTCCTACCCATGCCAACATGGCAAATGGGCATTAAACGAGGATGATGATGATGATACATATGTATAGGTGTGCAGTAAGAAGCTTACTTCCTAATCTCATGGTTTTGGTTTCAGTCCCACTTCATAGAACCTTGGGCAAGTTCTTCTACTATAGTCATAGCCAACCGAAGCTTTGTAAGTGGAGTTGGTTGATGGAAAATGAAAGAAGTCCATCGTGTGTGTTTGTCCCCCATCACTGCTTCACAGCCAGTGTTTGTGTCTTGACATCCCTGTAACTTAGTGGTTTGACAAAAGAGAGCAATAAGATAAGTACCAGGTTTATAAAAGAATACTGGAGTCAATTCATTTGGCTAAAATTCTTCAAAGAGTACTCCAGCTGGGCCACACTCTAATAACTGAAACAAATACGATAAAAGATCTACATATCTACACACACACATACACACACACACACACACACACACATATATATATACATGTTTATATATGTGTGTATATATTGTATATATATATATGTATATATATATATATGTATATATATATATATATATATATGTATATGTGTAATATATATATATATATGTATGTATGCCTACACACTTATACATGGTATGTATGTATATATATATATATATATATATATATATATATGGGTGTGTATACACTTATATATATATATATATATGGGTGTGTATACACTTATATATATATATATATAATATATATATATATATATACTCACACACACATACATATATATACTTTTGATTTAGAATGCATGTATATATGCATTGAATATTTATAGATTAATTATTTGTATATACGGTTAAATATTTGTGTACGTCTCTCTCTCTCTATCTCTCTCTCTATCTATCTCTCTCTTCTATCTCTCTCTCTCTTCTATCTCTCTCTCTCTCTTCTATCTCTCTATCTCTCTCTATCTCTATATATTTCTCTCTCTCTAAGATGTAGAGCAGTAATATATACTGCTCTACATCTTATAGTAGGCTTCTTCTTTTGGATTTATGTTTTTTACAAATGTATATATATACATATATATATATATATATATTGCTGTGTATGTGTGTGTGTGTGTGTGTGTGTTTGTACATAATTTCCAAGAACATCTGTGTTGTGTACACACATACAAATACAACTGTTTAGATTTCTTATCTACCATATATCGATTTCTTGCAGTGGGAATGATGATGATGATGATGATGATGATGATGCAGAAGGCCTTAGGTTGATTGTGTTGAGGATAAGAGACTGTGTGATGTTGAAATACACAAAAAAAAAAAGAAAGAAAAGAAAAAAAGGAAATAATCATATCTGATATATTAGCATTGTTCAGATGGTAAACCATTGATTGCTTGCAAAGCCAGTGGGTAGTAGTAGTTGTAGTAGTAGTGTTTGATGCTCCAGGTGAAATAATGACAGAACACAGGGTGCCATACTAATGGTTTTATTCTCTCTGAAAGGTACCAAAACTTAAGAAGGCTGATGGGAGGAGGAAGAGGAAATAAATAAATATACAAGTTTACATTGATAACAGGAAATAACTTCTGTGTATAAAGACAGAATAATAGACTATTCAACTACCACCATTAATAACGCTACTCCCCCCCACTGCCATTGTTAATCTTGTCTTGGATTCGTTTGTGTGAAATCCATTTTGGAATGGTGAGGATGGAACTGGTTGAAATGTAACGAAAAATGTGTTGTTTATGCAGTGTTGTTGCTGCTGCTGCTGTTACAACAATGCTATGTACCTACCTATGGTACTAATTAAGAAGTCAGCAGGATCAGGAAGCATCTAGGGCCTTGGTTATGCTATATGTATATATACACACACACACACACACATATATATACACATATATACACACACGCACATATATATATGTACATATGTATGTATATGTGTGTGTGTGTATATATATATATATATATATATATATATATATATATATACTTTATTTAAAAGCAGCAGAAATTCAACAAAAGCTGTTACTCGGAGTTTCACATTCCCGTTCATCATGTATGTTTGTATCTATGTATGTATGTATATATATATATTTATATTTATATATATATATTTATATTTATATATATATTATATATATATATATATATATATATATATATATTTATATTTATATATATATATATATATATATTTATATATATATTATATATATATATATGTGTGTACATATATATATGTACATATGTATATATATATGTATATATTATATACATATATATGGCATAGTGGTTAGGATGTTACACTCACAATTGTGAGATCGTGGTTCTGATTCCCAGGTCAAGCATTGCATTGTTTTCTTGAGGGAAGCACTTCTCATTTCACATTGCTCTGCAATCATTTCATCATCTGACATGTAGCACATGGTGCACCTGTACAGGTAATATCAATTTGAGAGGGAGTGAGCTTATGTGTACACAAACATTTGATCATCTGTGTTTGTTCGCCAAGAAATTGCTGAACCCTCATATGTTGTCTAATGGCAGGAGAATCCTTGATATATACATATATATATATATATATATATATATATATACCACTGGATGAGCAATGGCAGTGTGCATGTACAACAGAGTGTAAGTGTCTTGAGAGAAAAGCTGGATATAAGAGATGTCAGATGTGTGCAGGAGAGACAACTGTGCTGGTATGGTCTCGTTATGGGTATGGATAAGGACAGCTGTGTAAAAAAGTGTTGGTCTCTGTGGATGGAACCTGTGGAAGAGGTCGACCCAGGAAGACATGGGACGGACTGGAGAAGCGTGATCTTCAAATGTTGGACCTCATGGAGGCAATGGCAAGTGACCAAGATCTTTAGTGATATGCCGTGCTTGAGAAGACCCATCAAGTTGAGTGAAACTGTAGTCATGGCTGATGTCGGTGTCACTTAACAGGCACCTGTGCCAGTGGTGTGTAAAAAGTACCCTTCGAACATTGGGCCTCATAGAGGTGATGAGTGACCGAGACCTTTGGTGATATGTTAGGTTTGAAAAGACTTGTCAAGTGAAGTGAAATCCTAATTGTGGCCAATGCCAGTGTCGTGTGCCAGTGGAAAGTAAAAAAAACATTTGTTACACTCTTGGAGTGGTTGGCATTAGGAAGGGCATCCCACTGTAGAAACCATACCAAAACAGATTGGAGCCTGGTGCAGCTCTTCAGCTTACCAGTTTGAGTCAAACCATCCAACCCATGCCAGCATGGAAAGCAGATGCTAAATGAAGATGAT
>NC_043008.1:6124806-6129806 GCF_006345805.1 Octopus sinensis | reverse complement strand
TAGAGTTGACCTGTGGTTATACAACAACTAAGCCATAACAAAGTACATTGTTTTCTATGAAATTTGACTAAAGTATCAGATAGGTGCTGGAGTGGCTATGTGGTAAGTAGCTTGCTTACCAACCACATGGTTCTGGGTTCAGTCTCACTGCATGGCACCTTGGACAAGTGTCTTCTACTATAGCCTCGGGCTGACCAAAGCCTTGTGAGTGGATTTGGTAGACGGAAACTGAAGGAAGCCCATCGTATATATATGTATATATGTGTGTGTGTGTATTTGTCCCCCCTCAACATCGCTTGACAACCGATGCTGGTGTGTTTGCATCCCCATAACTTAGCGGTTCGGCAAAAGAGACCGATAGAATAAGTACTAGGCTTACAAAGAATAAGTCCCGGGGTTGATTTGCTCGACTAAAGGCGGTGCTCCAGCATGGCCACATTCAAATGACTGAAACAAGTAAAAGAGTATCATAGGGGCTGAGCATGTCTACTGCTTCTAATCAGTGTTAACTGCTTCTCTTATTAACGTTTGGAATTATTTCATAACACTTAGAAATGCCCAACACTAAGAAGTTTGTCTCTATACCTTAACATTTGTTGCAATATCGGTAACGTCTCTTCTATTTCATGCTTTTACAGCAGTGCTGTTATGTCACTAATAAAACTAATAAATCTCACACTAAATGCTACTACTGTATCACTAACTAAAATTGGAATAAATCACAGTTCAAACGTAGTCATAAAATTTGTTTCCAGCTGTAATAACTGACTTGTTGACTCACTTAGAAAAAAGGTTTGTTCATTTAGGAAAGAGTTGAGAGAAATAGAAATAATCAAATAACAGGAATGGTAGGTTCGTGAATGATTCTCAAAATTAACTGAAATTCTTGATATTTTGCATGCAATAACTGTCAGTCAAATCATCAAGCTAAGCCAACAACAACAACATGTATTTCTCCAATCAACTCTAGTTCCTGTTCACTTAGCCTTTTTTTTTTTTCAATGTATTGATTTTTGCACCATTGTTTTTTTTTTATTTTTTATATATTTTTATTTTTGCAAGCTTCATTGAAATTTAATCCCCACCAGAATTTTTTTTTTCTTTAATAGAAATGATATTAATAACCACAATGATGAAGCTTGCTTAAACTTAGATATATTTTTGTAACTTAATGTATATATATATGTATATTTATTTATTTGGTGTTTTGTTTTTCTGTTAATGATGCACTGAATACATACATATGAATATGTTAATGTAGATTTTATATGTTAATGTAGTTTTTATGCAAACAAAATATCCACACTATCAAACACAGAAGCAAAAGAGACCCAACTCATTTCTTGTCCGTTTACTGCACACTTTACCAAATAAGGTAGGCTAGTTTTAATTAAGAAATAATTTTAGCTTCACAGTAATTACACCACAGCTTTTATTTTTCCGGGTCTCAAAGATCTATCACAGTTCCTATTTTTGTCTATGGGTGCCAGCCTCGCCTGGCACGTAAAAAGCACCCGCTACACTCACGGAGTGGTTGACATTGGGAACGGCATCCAGCTGTAGAAACACTGCCAGATCAGACTGGAGCCTGGTGCAGCCTCCTGGCTTCCCAGACCCTGGTCGAACCGTCCAACCCATGCTAGCATGGAAGGTGGACGTTAAACGATGATGATGATCATCATCATAAACTTGTAGAGGAACCATTTTGTTTTTGTTTAGTTTTCACAGTAAGGCTAACATTGTTTGGTTATTAAAAATAGAGAATTTACATTCCAAGCTTTGTAGTGAGTGAATTAATTTATGACTCAGTTTGACAGTTTATTAATTAGTCTGTATAAAGCTACTCTGGTATATTAACTGAATGTCTGATAAGGCATAAAATATAAACAGTCAATGTTAGTGATGACTATACCAAAATAAAAATGCCCAAATGTAGAAGCAAATATTTATTTATTTCCTTGATAGTAGAGCAAAAGTTCTTTATGATCTTGTCTTGCATGTGACTTGGTGACTCTGTTGGTGTTGGTGCCACAATAAAAGCACTGGTGCTGGTGTTATGTAGAAACACTGGTGGTGTTGCCTCATAAAAGGCACTCAGTACTCTCTGTAAAGTAGTTGATGTTATGAAGAGCATCCAGCTGTAGGACACCGTGCCATACCAGACATTGGAGCCTGGTGCACCTCTCCAGCCTTGCCAGCTCCTGTGAAACCACCCAACCCATACCAGCATGGAAAATGGACATTAAATGATGGTGATGATAAATTCCATGCAGATGATTACTCTGTAATATAACCTTAGTTTCTCAGTGGGAACAAGATCCTAAATTGTCGTTGTTCCTTTATACAATGGAAACAGCTGTAATTAGTGTTAGAATCTATGAAAATTTAACTTAACAGTCTTTTTCAAACTGAATTTATTCTCAAAACTCGCTTCAAGAAAGCAATTTCAACAGCTCTAGTTTATGGTGTGAACCATTGAAGATTGAACAAGCTTTGATAAAAACCGAATATCTTTATCGAAATGTTACATTTAATAGGAGAAGAGAGGAAAATTATTCATTCATCAATCAAATTCTATCAAAACAAATATTCAGAAGTTAAAAATAACCAAAGATTCATCAGTAAGTCATATTCATTGTAATTTTCTGTTATTATTTAGGCCCTGCTGAGAAGAAAGTGAAAGTAGATTTTTAATTTTGTTTTGTAATATCAGGAATCACGATACCTTTGAATCTATTTTATTATCAAACCAAGCAATAAGATTAGGTTTTGCAGATTTCAAAATCAATAGAATTCTAGCCTGTTGATGATTGAAAAATGAATTGTTTAGATTACATGAATGATATTGATCTGTATAAATGGTAAATAGATTTAAACAGCCAATAATTCAGTTAAACTTGTTATAAATTCTTGGGATGTAGAATAATCAGGGACCAATTTATGCAGGAGATGAGCATCTCCTGGTGGCCACTGATTTTAGTTACTGTTCTTGTTTCTGTTCCAAGAGAAATATGTTTTTCAACCACTTAATGCCACAGAAGTTTGAATACTCTCCAGGATATGTCATCTATGGAGAGGCAGGTAACACACAGAAGAATCTGTGTAGAGATATAATTTCCAAAATAATGCTCAACTGTTAGTCCCCTTAATTTTTGTGACTAGTTCTATCTTCTCAATAAATATCCTCCCTTGAGTATAAAGTGTTTGAATCAATTAAATAAATGAAAGTCATTCCGTTTTATGTTGGTTAAAAGCAAACGAACCCATTCAAATGATGGTTCAGTCCAGTATTGATAGAATGTTGAGATGATGATGCTCCATTAATAAAGCTGATTTGAAAGCAGTTCTTAAGAATTCTTGCAAACAGCAAACCAATATCTTTAAAACAATCTAGATGAAGAGAAGTAGGAAGGTGTATAAGTGACTCTCTTTCTCTCTCTCTCACACACACACACATACACACGCACACACAGTAAATGGATCAGATTTCTATCAGTTTCAACATTGAATATACCAGTCAGTTTGATGAACTGAACTGTCAAGCATAGTTAAGTGGCTGTGTATTCCTAATCCCATAAACATCATCACCATCATCATAATCATCATTTAACTTGCACCTTCCATGCTAGCATGGGTTGGATGGTTTGACTGAAGACTGGTGAGCCAGAGGCTGCACCAGGCTCAATCTGATCTGGCAAAGTTTCTACAGCTGGATGCCCTTCCTAATGCCAACCACTCTGAGAGTATAGTGGGTGCTTTTACATGCCACCGGCACAAGAGCCAGTCAGGCGGTTCTGGCAACGACCATGCTCAAAAGGTGTTTTTTACGTGGTACCTGCACAGGAGCCAGCCCAGTTGCACTGGCAACAACCATGCTCCTACCCTTAATATAATGACACTCTAGTAGAATCAGTACAACTAGATTGGCTTTTGATTATTACAAATCATTGGTACAATCTATCCAACAGGCTTCTTTATAGTTTCCATCTATTCATTTTCACTGACAAGACTTGAATGAATCTGAGACAATGGCAAAATTTTTGCCCAAGATGCAGCACATTGGTATCAAATATGATTGGGAATCAGATTTCTGAATGTCTTGGGTCTTGCTTGCATCCATTCTCTTGCATATAGACATATGTACACACACACTCACACACACACTCACACACACACACTCACTCACACACACTCACACACACACTCACACACGCACACGTTATTCACACTTCGTTGGGGATTTTTTAAAGATTTAGAGAGAAAATAAATTGATATACAATCAGTGTAGTGATAGGGAGGAAGTCTTATCTAATCAATTTGATATATGATTGATTTGATTGAATTGATCATCAACCACAGATGTCAAAGATCACTAACTGGAATGCATTGAAAGGCATTATGTCTCCAGTGAACACACTTTAATTATATTTCTTACTACACTCTGGTTTTACAGTAGATACTGGTTCCATTTTATAATTAAAGCTTGATAAACTAAAAGATATCACTCACCAATACACGTGTGGATTTCACCCAGGGTGTGTTTGCAAATGTTTAAATACGAAGATTTGATCAACCTGAGATATATGATATGAAACATTGAGATGCATAAGCTAGAAAAACTAAATTAATTTTAAGAGCCTCGGCTCTTTGAATCCAGTGAGGATTTAGATTCTCGTAAGAATTAGCAAATGCAGAGAAGAATCTCATCAACTTTGTCTTTATAATGTTTCAACTATTCATTTTACATGGATTTAGAGGGCAAAAAATTCTTCCAATCTTTACCATTCACGCTCTCTTTCTTCCTTCGTCTCCATCTCCCTTTATCTCTTTTCTTGAATTAGCTATTTAAATGATAAAGGTCCTGGCATCAGTGGACAGCCTGGCATTGCCCTGGACTACACTACAGTGAATTGTTGGTGTATAGCATTACAAAAAACTGAAGAAAAATCAATATCTTATTAGTGAGAACCATGTGAAATCCAACTGAAAATTCTAAAGAA